>NW_009611235.1:6420-95944 GCF_000690535.1 Cariama cristata
AGGGAAAGTGTGATCATATGCATAATTATTCATGCAGTTATTCCTTGTTGCTTATATTTTAATGTAAAAGGAAAAAAACATTGCATACAAAAATCTGACATCAGTTTGTATAAAATAGGACATGTTGCCATGTTGAGAAAGACATGGAACAGTTAGGGGAATTCTCGGGTTTCTGTAATTACCATTTGTGGTTCAAGGTCCAAAAATTACAATAATGGAATAAAATAATGGTATAAAAATAGACCACTTGTCTGTAACTACTGCCAAGGTAAAATTTCTTGGATAAAAACATCAAGATGCTTTAGTTCTCTTAGCTCTGCTATTCTGTGAGAAGAATGTATTTCCTGAATAAATGTGATGTCTGCTTTATTAATTGAAATTTACTACTGATAAGTATTGCAGCTTTAGGAGCTATTACTAAACTAGTCTAAATGTAACCATTTACCAAGCCTATTGTAATATCTAAAGTGAGTCAATAAGAGGTTTTGAGAAGAAAGTTTTATCTTCAGATTCAGCAGTCAACTACAATTTTTATTTTTTTTTTCAGTCTTTGGAGTCAGTCGCATTCTTAATATCACTGGACAAATCTGTGACAAGCTTTACCAGGGAGAACCAAAGAATAGGATCCAAGAAATAGATAATATACCTAGTAACGTTGTTTAGCCATCATAGCTTAAGGTGTGCTTTACTCTTCAAATTTAAAGATTTTTTTTGGCAAAGCAAGGTGTCAGAGATTTTGGGAAAGTATCTGTAGTTCAATTTCTTCCTTTATTTGTAGAAAATGCATGTATTTGACTTTAATGGAAGTCTGTATTCCACACACCTGGATTTGGGTTATTTTCACCAACAGGTTAGGTTACAGACCAGTTTTATGTTGTTTATTTTTCATTCCCACAATGTTTTACATTTCTTCGTATTAGTTTGTATTCCATTGTTTTCCCTTGAGTCTGTGTTAATGACACTACTACCCTTGCTGTCCCTATGGTCTTGCCCCCAAGTATCTTTTGACTGTCATTCCCTTGCTTCCGCACCACCAGAGTGCATAGTCTTGCTGAATTCTCTTGCTGCAGCCTCTCCAAAACACCATCTTCCCTCTGCATCACCAGAACAAAAGCCCTTGTGCAGGATCTCTGCAGCTTGCTTCTGAATTGCTACCACATTGAACAACTACTATCTTAACCATGTCTATTTCAGATCTTTTTTCTTGGCTATTTTTCTTATCACAGATATAATTTTTAGTAGCTGCATGCACTCCCTTTTTCTATTGCCTCAAATATTATTGTTCATCTTCAAGACCTACCATGACTTACCATTCCCTGCCTATCATCTCTTATGCAGTTTCAGCTCCGGTCAGCCATTATCTCAGTCTTCCTCTCCCACTTGCTAAGTGCACGGGTTGGGTTGGTTTAAGGTCTGATGATACAGTCCAGCTAAATGCAGTAACCTCATATTAGCTCCTTCTAAAAGTAATCAATGGAAGAGCAGCTGAGGTAGCTGGGGTTGTTTAGCCTGGAGAAGAGAAGACTGAGGGGAGACCTGATCGCTCTCTACAACGACCTGAAAGGAGGTTGTAGTGAGGTGGGGGTCGGTCTCTTCTCCCAAGTAGCGAGTGATAGGACAAGAGGAAATGGCCTCAAGTTGCACCAGGGGAGGTTTAGATTGTATATTAGGAAGAATTTCTTCACCAAAAGCGTTGTCAAGCACTGGAAGAGGCTGCCCAGGGAAGTGCTGGAGTCACCATCCCTGGAGATATTTAGAAGATGTGTAGATGTGGTGCTTAGGGACATGGTTTAGTGGTGGACATGGTAGCATTAGGTTAATGGTTGGACTCGATGATCTTAAAGGTCTTTTCCAACCTAAACGATTCTATGATTCTTGTGTTCCAGGAGGGCTTGAGTTGAGAAAAGAGGGTGGGAGATAAAAGTTTCAGTTAATTGACATTAGATTGCATCAATCCCACTACCATAATGTCTCCAACTCCTCACAAGGTCCCCTTCATCAGTATGCTGTTTGTTTGCCCTGCTGAATGGACAAAAGCTATTCCAAAGTGCATAGTCAATCCCTGCCTGTCCACAGCCAGAGAGACCGAACAGCCCATGCTGTCTCTTAGCCACTGGCAGACTGGTTAGTTTAAAGATGTTGTACAGACCCAGATTACAGACTAAACTACAGATATCTCACACTGAAAAGGAAGGGGAAACTGCTTGACCATATTAAAAAAAATGGTCACTACTGGCCTCTTGAAGCACAAATATTTCACATAAATATGTAGGGCCATTTCCTTTTCAAAATGAGAAAAATGGGAAAGGCTGAACATTTCGTAAAAGATCCTTTATTGTATAGTCTGCATTTCCCACAAACTGACAGCAAGTAATTTATAAGTCTGTTCTGGGAATAAGAGTTTCCTAGCCCTATATAGATAGCTGTTATTACTAAATACCAAGGGTATAATACAAAGGAGCGTGACATCTCCTCTCTAGTAGTGTGTGGCTATTTAATTCCACACTATCATTATTTAGTTTATTATTGTTATGGTTTAAGCTCTGTCTCATATTTTACTTATTTAATTAAGTTATATGCATAAGAAAAGGAAAACATACCTCCTGGACTGTTGGCTGTCTTCCCATCTAGCAAAAATTATCACTGAAAAAAAGAGATGAGGTTACTTGCCCAAAGTAATTTCGTAGCTAGTTTAGTTTGTTTAATATATCTTTCTCATAGTAAGAGTGGTGTCAACTTAAAATACACATCCATGCACCGAACAGGAAGAGAAGCCCATAAAAAGTCTTTGTGATTTTGAGGTACTGTCAGGTTGTCCTTTTAAAAAAAATCTAATTCAAATAAAAAAACATTCAATATGACAGGTTATGAAGATACTTATTCTTCTTGGCAGTTGCTTATGATTGTTTTTCTCTGTGACTAAGTCCATGATCTCTGGATATTGTCTAGGCACACCTGCCAAATCAAGACCCTCAGATACACATGAAGGATTTGACTATTTTCTGACTTTGAAGTGAACTTAGCTCTGTAGTGAGATACGGTGGTTTCTCTAGCCATATACAGTCTTGAACTTCAGATGACTCAATTTTTCTCATGGAAAGCAGGCACTGGAGTATCAGGTTTGTACATGGTTAGGAGAAGGTTTTGTGGATCATGCTTTTGAATCCCAAATTTTGTTCTGGTTCCATTTTATGTGCGTTTTGGATATCTCCTGACATGACTTGATCTATAGCACAGGAGTGTGTAGCACAAACAACATTCTGGCCTTTTCAGTCATGAAAATGAATCATGAGTTAGTCCACTTGGAGAAAGTTTGGTTGAGAAAACAGGAAAAGTATAGGAAGTATCAGACAATCTTGAAAATTTTAACAACTAAACTGAATAAGAATATTCCTAGCACAATGTCTCACAGAAAGTGAGAGAACTTTTTCAGTGGGTACTCAGAAACACTAGCCTAGTAACAACCTTCTTGCAAGTTATGTTCCTCTGCCATTACAGACACTATAGCTAACATATGCATTTCCTATGAAGAATAAGTGTATGCAGTCCTGGTATGCATCCATAAAGGTTATGGTAAATGTGATGTGCCTCATCAAATGAAGAATCAGATAGTTCAAAACTGCATTATTAACAAGTGGTTTTGTATATAAAAGTCATTTATACACACATAATATACATTGTGTATTTACAAAACAGTTCTTTATAGACTTGAAATAATGATAAATGACAGAACTCATTAAAATTGCCTGCATAATAACTCGTAGTTTTATTGATGAGCATGAAGTTGTCTTCACTGGCTTCACTGTGTGTTATGGTCATCTTCATGAGGCACTAGAGTTTGTAACTCTCATCACTTTCTCAGTGTGTCTTCAAACACTGCGTAGATCCATTTGCGCAGATATTCATGGGCATTGCATCTTCTACAATGGAAAGACTTTGAATAACAGATCCTTTATGATAAAGGGACTCTGTCCACTGTTGGGTGAGCATGTACAGTAACACATCTTTAAAGGATCAACAAATGAAAGTAACACAAAGACTGCTGGGTGCTGAAGGATGAAACCATTACTTTGATAGTATAGCATTGCCCCAGTCTTTTCTGTTTAAGTCTCTCTGTATGGCAGCTGTCATTTTATTTTCTTTGCTTAAGGTCACCTTAAGCAATGACTGTAATTTTGGTTAAAATGTCAAACAAATCTAATTGATCTACCTGAGTTGTAGGTATTTTATTGTCTTCAGCTTTCTGAATGTTCTGGTTTTGTGTAACAATGAAAATGTGTAGAATTTAATCAAATGAAGACATCATTCCAAATGTTATCTCTGAATAATACACATTTAAATTGAAAAAAAAATTTCCAGTTACCTGCCTAACCATGAATCTGAGGTCATTCTTTGTTCCCTTACTTTTAACAAAGGGGAGACTAAGAACTCAATGCATTTCTCATTAAAATGAACAATAGAGGAGGAAAAAAGGTTTTAAATACGCATGCCAGCATGTAACACTAACTTTTTCAATGTAAGGTTTTTTTCTGCTTTGAGAGATAGTGTAGCCTTACATCAGTTCAAATGTAGCTGTATACAATCAGAGGAAAAATGTTTAAACACCCCAGCATGGGTATTTCCATTTAAATCTGATTACAGTGAAATAAAACTGTAGCTATTAAAGGTTTAGAAGAACTACAAATACAAGCAGTAAAAGAAGACAGTTAGTAAATGAGGTAGTAAAACATTTCAGCAGGGCAAACAGTTTATAGCACTCAGCCTTCCTGTAGCAGCCTGTGCTATTCACTACAGACCCGTGCACTGTTCCCTGAACTGCACTTAAACCTGCAATTAACCTTTCACGCCTAATGAAGCTGTTTTGCTGCAAAATTAAAATATATAGTACTGCCTGTTTTTACAGAGACTGGGAGGAGAGCATCTCAAAATGAATGACTTTTTTTCAGATGCTTTTGTTCAAATGCAGAATTTGAAGTGCTGTTTGTATATAAATCGGGAATGCGCTTTTCAAGGCAATCTCATCTGATGTGCTGTATTTTATTCCTGTACTTATTAATTGTTTTGCGTTATTGTAAAAAAAACCAAAACACAAAACCCCACAAAAAATTCACACACCAGTAATTTTATGATTAGACATAAGAATAAACATTCCTGAGAATAAACTATTACCATTTAACTTCCATTAGGAAAGACAATAGTTCTGCTAAAGATAACCAAGTTCATATTGCTTTCTCTGGTATTTTTCTCATTGTGGATGCAATTATCTCTTACAAAAATACACTTTCCACTTATGTATTTGACTGGGCTCACTTCTTAATGATCTTCCCATACATAGCCTTAAAACAACCTAGAGGTTGTTTTAGCTGCATAGAACTAGGTCAGGTTATTTCTATAACATTTAGTAGAAAAACAAACTAAGCTTAAAAATAGGTCCAGTTCTGCAGCTAGGCTTGAATTTCCAGAAATCAGACTATTAGAGGTGACCCATTGATTCTTCAGGTGGGATGCTTACTGATTCCACTGTTCCTTTCTGCCACCTTACTCAAGAGTCAGAAGCAACCAGAGACCATGTGCTGGTTTGGAAAGTACCAGTTTGGATGGTAGGTAGGATATTTAAATGGCAGCATTCAGGGAAGATGGGTAAATGTAATAACTTATGAACTGAGGTAATAGATATAGAGCACTATACGATTTACAGTTACCACTTTAATGACTATAAATGTATTCACATTTCTTGTTTAGATACAAAACCTGTAAGATAAAGGAACTGTTTTGTTTTTTTTCTTTTAATGAATATTTAAGTGACAGCATTTTTATCAAATCTTCTGTTGTATTTTGATGTAAATTTTGCTTGCTTGCAGTGTCTGTGCATCAGCTTGACTTGGTAAATGAAATTCCTTTAGACTGCCAGTCTGAAATAATGAATTGTTCCCCCAGCTAATTGTATTGCTTTGATAACAAGGAACTATGCTGGGTGTAGAGAACATAATAAATGAATTTCATCGGATGATTTGTGTGACGTTTTGAAAAATGATCTTCTGTAGTGACCGATTTTAATGGAACTCTAACAGCATGCCAGCATTAGATTTGAAGAAAATACCTCTTCCTTTTTGTTAATTGTTATGTAAAGTGAGGTTAGCATCATACCTCCAAGTATATGTTAAAATGTTTTCCTAAGAATATTCTTTCCATTTAGCATACTCCCTAAGCGTAGATGTTAAAGACAGGATCACATTTAAGCAACCATCAAAATGTTATTTAGGTTTTATCCCTGAATTTGCTAATACCATATACTGCTGATACTTTAAAGGTGCCTCAAAGATTTCAAAAATTTAATTTATCAAAGTCCAATTTAAGGCATCACTAGCTCATGCCAGGAAATATATGTGTATGTGAGAAAAACGACTTAATTAATCTTGGCTCTTACATATCCTGTAATGTAGCAATGATAATTGTACTTAGCGTTTTACAGTATAGTTCTGTGCATTTTCAAAAAGCTCTATATACATTAATTAATTCTCGCAACATTTTTGCGTATTAAGAAAGGTAGTATTACAGTGTGCAATAGCATAGATTTTTTCAGGATACTGGAAACCTGAACTGAATCTGACAGTATATCATATACGAGGAAAGAAGCCTGTAGAAACACTTGTAAGTGAAAAATATTTTTTGTGCAGTTTCTTAGTAGATAAGTGTTGTAATGAGGGAATACATGAAAAATATTGCAAAATTGGTGTTAAACATGGTGAAAAGTATTTCCAAAGGTTTCCCTGTGGAATAGTACTGTTATTGGTTAGAGACTGAGATGTATTGGGTAGTACAGAGAACCAGCACTATCTTTACCTACATTATGGGTATGTAGAGATGTGCTTTTGCAGATACAAGTGTCATGGTTTTATTGCAGCTGTGCTGCAGTGGAACATATGAATGATGTGAATATTCCTAATCCATTTCATTGCAGTATCACCTGTGTGAATTTAGAATTCAGAACTACCATGTATGAAGTGTGTTGTCAATCACAGCATTTCAGCAGAAGTCAGTAATTTCTAGCAAGTATGCAGTAACAAGCAAATGGAAGAGTAAATTCTTAAACTACTCATTTCCTAAGCGTGCCTGTCCATGCCCTCAGTAATATTCTAAGATTGTAACAGATCATGAAATACCAACACCTTAACCAGAATCTGAAAAAGAAGAGTTTTGGTGAGTTGATAGTATTTAGAATTTGTCCAGGCCCACACCATCACGGTTTGCTGTCTGTTCACAGATTCATGCATTCTGGAAAGATATTTTCATATCTTTTTGTTCACGGTAAATACTGACCTCTGTATATTCCTAAATTAGGGAGGCATATATATTGCAAAGGGAAATATTCAAGGATACAATTTTGTCTTAACTGTGATCTCCATTTCTTTTTCATTTTCTGATTTGATAGTTTCATCCATTTCTAAATGTGATACACAAACATTTAATAAGAGAAAATCTATGCCAAAGAGCTGCTGATCCACATAACCAAGAAAATGGTGATAAAGACAGATGATGCTAAGATCACACAACAGATCAATGAGAGACTTAAGTGGAACTCAGTTCTTCTGATTTCCAGTCTAGTGTCTTAACTGCACTTTTTTTCTTCTTCTGTTTCTTCACTGTTACCAGGTAACATTTTAGAAAATGAGAACTTGTTATCTAACTCTGAAATAAAACTGGTGACTTCTGGGAAAGTACAAAAACTTGGCATGAAAGGAACCATCACCCTGCTTTGGAACTCTTCTCAGGAAAGCTGGGCATTAAATTTTGTTTTTCCTTTATTTATCTTACAGGTCTTGCAATTGCAAGTGCACTGATAGACATTTCACAACAGAAGCCTGCGGACTGTAAAGATAAGAGTTCAGGAGTCAGAAATCGAAAACATCATCTTTCAACACGCCAAGGAACTTGTGTCTGAGATTCAAAAACTACTATTGTATATTCTGTAATGTTTTCTTTTTAAATGGCTTCCATTGAAAGCTATACTACAGCCTCAGTTTTTATGGAGGCAAATCTATGAATGAACATATGAGGTACTGTGCTCTGTTTTAGTCACACAGCCTATTATACCCCAAAGCAGAACAAACTTATGGTAGGTATGAGTATGCTTGATGAGCTTTAATAAAAAGAGTGGATCCTGATATCAACAAAATATGAAATAAAATACCTAGTATTCTTAATCTTGAACATATCAGAGCAGGGAAAATCTTTGAACAGAACTAGGAAAAACTGTACATTGTTTTGTAATGTAGAAGGAAATTGTATAATTGAAAACTAAGCAAAATCTAGGAAACTAAAGGACATTTTTGTATAGCTTAATGTAACAATGAGAATTGTACAGTTCTTTCCTTGTAATCAGCATTAAGATTTCTTTCCAGCAAGCAGGAACTAAAGAGGATCATTTGGATTTAGGTGTTCTTTCATCATTGCCCAAAATAGGTAGGCAGCTTTTGAATTTAGGATAGATATAACCTGAGAACACCACATGTAATATTTGAAAGGTAAATTGATAAAAAGTCTGGATTTGAGCATTTCATGATTATTTTCCTTCACCTTGTAAAACCCTTAGAAACATAATCTGGGCTGCAGCAGAGTGATGGGTGGGCTTTCATGTTTCTGAACCTAAGAGTCTATTCTGAATTCTGAATGATGTATTTTACACGGAGTGCATGTGGATCCTCCATGCCAGCTAACTGATTAGCAAAATTAATTTACCATGGAAAAGCTGCTTCTGCAATAAAGTTTGCTTTTTTTTCCAAGAGAGTCTTCAAGACTGCAATTTAAGGAGAGTTTAAGTTGCTGTTATTCTACCTGCTCCCGTTTCAATATTGAAATTTGCTAGTATCTGTATATTGTCCTGACCCCAAGCAGAAGAAATGAATCCCAGTCAGCACTTTGACCTTTGTTTTTGTAATAAAGTATGGACTTCTTTTTCTCCCAGCTGCAGAATTTCACCTCATTGTCACTTTCACACCAGTTAAAAAATTACCCTGCATAACAAAAATTAAATAAATAAGTATTTAGAAATCCAAGTTGCTTCCAACAGTGGTTCTCAAATCCAACATCCAGTATGGAACCTCACACAATCAGGACTCGGCAACAAAAAGCAGATGAAAGAGTTTCCTTTCTATAGGACATTAGTCTTTTGGGGGCTCAGTCACCACAACAGATAACCTAGCAAACAGCTTTAATGGCCCTCAGTCTTTTTATTTACTCAAAATTCATGAATATACAAAAGAGTAAGAGAATGCTAAGGGGTAGGTAGCAGATGTGTCATATTTTCATTTATGCATTACACATTGACAGCAGTATAATATGAAACTAGTCGTTTTGTACAAGCTTGTTGAACGTATAGTTTCTCAACTCCAAATTTCCCACCATACTAGTGCAGGAGAGTGACACAGAGGTATAACTGCCTCATGTAACAATAGACTTTTGGTAAATATGAAAGATATAAAAAGATAATTGATGTTTACTACTATATCTGTATTTTTCATGTTCTTTTTATTGCAGGAAGATGATGACATTTTACTGTTTATAGTTGACTACATAGTTACTTGCATGCCATGGTGGTGCAGTAGCAGTAATAAAGCCCTGTCGTGAGTTGTGTTTATTTTGTAATGCCATTCATACATAGAAGTACTCAGCTTAATTTGGATGAGGACTAAATGTAAAAATAACTATAAAAAGGAACAATTGTACAGTATGTAGTTATATCTTATACAGGAATATTAGGTTGCATCTAACCATGACTGCTCTATTGTTTTGACAGATTATGCACTTATGAATTATGGTATAATTATTTCTTATGCTGGCATGATTGTTTCAGTATTTTCCTATCTTAAAATAAGATTATTATCCTAAAGTAATGCCATCACAATCTTGTGACTTTTATTGCCTATTCTGACCTCAGTCTCTTACATCTTAAAACTTTAAAAATTCCTTTTGAAAGCTTCTGTTGGGAACTTTCAATCAGTGCTACTTAGCATAGTGAAAAAAATGGTCTTTTGAAAACAACCCTTTCTGTCAGTTTTAAAGTTGATCTGTTCAAATGAATACAAACCAATGGAACTGGTTTATATGATGCATATACTTATCAAGAGGAAAGAACCACTTGTCTGGAGTGTATTCCAAACTGTATTATCCTCAAACTAAACATTTCACATGAGAAATATACAACGTGTGTTTTGTGAATGTACTGGAAACCCTGTACATGGAAAGACCATGTGGTCTTGTAGAAGAGTTTTGGCTGTACTCACTCATAAAGGATTATGTTCCTCTGTATCTCAACTGGAGTTTGACAAATACTTGAAAAGCAGGTATGAGTTTTAAAGGGATTAAAATATTTTATTGCAACACTGAAGATGGGCAAATAGCTATCAGCCATTTTATTGTGTTAACAGTTAAAAATGTTATTTTATTGTACAAGAAAAGCATGTTTGTCATGGGATCATTCAGCATTTTCATTCACTCTGAGAGTGTTTTTTTTCTACAGTATCTTTCTTCTCCTAGGGTCCCTGATTGCATGCAAATTAGTAAAGTCATATAATAATAAAATAATTAAATAAAAATACTTATATAATAGCCACACTTAAATACCAGAAGTTTGCAACACATCTCGAACCAAAGTTTCAGAATAACTGTTACAGCTTTCTATTTGAAAGGCATAAAAATAGCATAATATGTCTGATAGCTACATTTTGTTAGTTGTTGGCAAGTGCAAACTTTTTAATAATGAATACTGTACATCAGATGAGATGTTTTATCAGCTGTCACATTATGATTGCTTCATGAAAAAGCCAATTTTTTTTAAACCCTGCTTTCCAGTTTAATTTTTGAATTCTTTAACAGAGTCAGAAAATGTTGAATGGCCTGTTTTACCCCTAATGTGATTTATGTTGGATGAAAAATAAACAACTAAGCGCTGTTCTGGAAAGTAAGCCCAGTGAAGTTCTGATTGTCAGGATTCCACTTCCACCCCCTCAGTCTGTGAATTCTGCTGAGGGAAATTCAGCAGCTATGAATTACTGTTCAAAATATGAGATAGACTGTCCATGGTAGCATGAGTTCACTACTTCAGTTCCTCTCTGTACTTGTATATTTATATAAAGTACTGAAACTACTTATTATCAAATTTTTGCACATATAAATAACACTTTAGAATGCTTGCTTCCATTTGTTACAGTCCTATGAAATGTAATGAAATGCTAGCTTACCTATACAAAAAAATGGTTATCTGTATGTTACCCCTATTAAAATTATCTCTAAAAAAAAAAAGGCCAAATTCCAGTTATGTTAAGGCATGAAGATACCATTAATTAGGAACATTCAGATTCATCTGATTTGAAAATTTTCATAGCTGACTTCTCTCTTTATAGTTAGAGTCCCCTGTCGTCTTCCCAAATAAAAAACATTTGGACAAGTTCAGATCAGGACATGGAATTTGTTATGTGTAAAATCTGCAGCAATAATTATTGTCTAAATAATCTAATGTAGAGAGCTGGAATCCTGATGGTAAGAATTTTAGTTTGGGATCACTTTAACAGATGTTCAGTCTTTATCCATAATAACTTTCATAGTATGCATCTAAATTATAAAATCATTATGTATCTAATTTCATTACCAGTTTTTTTAGAAAGCATCTGAAAGATTTCTTGACAATAAAGGAAAAGTCTCTGTAAAAGGTAATTAACAATCCCACTCTTTTTTTTTTAAACAAAGTTGTCCTACCCAGAATGCTTGACATTACTGGGGAAAATTAAATAAATTAAATCTATTTTTTCAGTCTCTAAGGTGCAGCATTACCTGAAAAGCTGTAGCTTACTGACACTTGTTTCAGATCTTCTCTCAACTAAAGTACAGAATACCTAAGGATATTTTAGGTGCTTAGAGCAAAACTACTGTTGTCTACAGGTGGCCAGAACTTGTCATATTGTCTTCAGTACTTGCTTGTTTAATAGCAATGAAGAACAACAAAGCTGGCAAAAACAGGCCTTGCAGAACCTGGGCTTCTGTAACTCAGGGCCATGTGTTCTTTCAGCTTTTCCTTATTTAATGCTATTTCACTTTCAGAATGAATGTTGATAGTTCTGTATGACCATGGCTATTTCTATGGCTACAGATATTTCTGATGTAAAAAGTCAGCATCTTGTATATGTAGTCAAAATTCTAGTGACCCTCTGAAATTTATTGTGAGGCTGAAAGACGACTATTATTACCCCACGCTTTCTTTCATTGATACTTCCTTGGTCATGTAACTGGAAGCTCAGTCATGTTTTGGTAAAAAACATCTCTTTGCACCCCTTGATAAGCTAAAAACTTCCTTTTTCTAAAATAAGAAAGCAAGGGTGGGAATGATGAACAAAAAGAAAAAAAAACACAAAGCGAACAACCCTCTTTAAAACATCCATGAAGCATATATGTGTGTATATATATATGGAATTATGTAATTGGTTTCACAGCTGATCTAAATCAGAACATTTTCTGAGTTTCCTCACATATTCTCACATATTATATTGAATAGTATGAAGACTTTAACTGAATCAGTGACTATTTATGTATATACTAATAGTCATTCCTACAGAAATAAAACCTTAAATTGTTTTTACCTTCTGAATGAGGGTATAGAAGTCTGTTTGAAATACTGTATAGAGAATGTTATCAATTATCAGTTGTTATCAACTGGGTATCAGTATTTTCAGCATGTCCAAGACTGAGTGCATAAAGTGAGGCAAGTGTCTTCCATCCTTATATATCATTTATTTTTTAGTATGTTGTCCTGCAAGAATTTTTATATGCTAAAGCCAGAGTTAAAAATAGAGAAAGAATATGAATTGGGATTTTGAGAGAATTGTTACTCATTTGACAATAACTATTTACCTATCTATGATATCATCAAAACAATGCTTAGCTATGTTCTTTTCCAATTTTAGCAAATGCTTTTTTTTCTAAAAGGCCTTTTATTAGACAAGAAGCAAGAAAAGACTAAGGTGGAGCTCTTCAAATTCGCTTCCAGACCTAGGAGATATCTTAAACATCTTATTCTACTGGAGGTCTGAGTCTTTTTAACATTCCTTTCCAGGTCAGTATTTATCAAAAGTCATTGTTATGACATGATTTTTAGTGGTTAACATGAAGGACAAATTACTTTTTCATGTGAAGTTCTAAAGCTCCTTTACAATACTCAGTTATAAAATATACTTGAGAAAAAATAAACATAGATTTGGAACATAATGTTTAGGATAACCAATATGGATGTTCTTATGACAGAACTCTACCCAAATTGTCTGTGTTCTAAAGCTTTCTCTCAGACATGAAATCTGTTAATATTCCTGCAAGTCTCCTCCTCTTCTCGTCTTCCCAAAGCTCAGAGAGCCAAATAGTCAGATATAAAAATCCTTCTAAATGTATTAATGAAGATAATTTTGTTTCTGCTTCTAAATAGATGGTTGGAATATGGCAAATCATGTTTCTGCTCTAAGTTTCCTAACTGAATACTTAGGAATGATAAAATTAACCTTACTAATGACATGGGAATATTGAACGGTAATTAATTAATGTTTAGAGAGTACTCAGAGCTCTTTACTGATCTAAAAATAACAGTCACTCTATGAGTGCTAAGTATATTTTAGTTATTAAGTTATTTAGTATCAAATTATTTAATAGTGCTAGATGTTGCAGTTTTCTATACCACAACTTGAGGCATAATTAAAAAAAAAAAAAAAAAAAGAAAATAAACATTTGCTGGCAGATATTAATTAATTCTTATTGTGTGGCTTTTCACACACTTGCAGTCAGGGAATTTGCTCTCAATTTCTCCTATCGAGGTAATTTTCCGACTGTTGGTAAATAACTTTACTGATCTACTCAACTTACTGATATCTTTGATTAATGAGGCTTCTCAGATGTCTGATTTTATGTTATTTATTCTTTGTTTTTCTTCTTCAAGTAGCCATTCTTTGTAGAGTACCTTCTGCTTCATTCACAGTTGCCCAGACCATAATATCCCAAAGGTGCTCCACTATTTTGGTGTTCATTGTAGTCTGAAAATGTCAGTGATTGTCCCATTTTAACTATGTTGAAGAATATCGGGAATAATGCATTTCCATCCCTTAAATGGGTCAGAGATTTTAGACCTTCTCCATGCTCCATCTTCTTCATTGCAAATAGTGACTATGCCTTTTTAAAAATGTTTTATGGAGTTATAAGTTCCTCCAATGTAGCTCAAAGGCCATGATGTAGCAGCATAAGGTTTCTTAAAATCTGTAAGTCTGTGTATTCTTTCTGATTACAGTGTTATATCTTACCAAATATCTCATGAAAATATTTAATATTTGGTAGAACTCTTTTCCAGAATCCCACCGGTGTTACTGAACTGTTCTTGCTTTATTTAAAGAAGAAGAAGAAACAAAAAGAGAAGGGTAAAGTCTTCTGAGAAATCTTTATAGGCACCGCACCGAAAAAGACAGGCACCGCACTAGCTTTTACATTGCATTTATGAAAAGCATCTTCCATTGCTCTGAAACTTTTTCAGATATCTGAAATCAACAGACTTATTCTGTACAGCCTTTGGCTTCATTTACCTCCTCCTGCTTTTAATAATTTAATGGCAACCCTGTCAATACATGGTGCCAAGTTCTTCCCAAAGGGTTGTAATTGCCTCTTGGATCTCCTCAGAACTGAGCTCCACAAACAGCTCAGGTCCATCCCTCTGTAACTTCCTTCTTTGAAAACAAAAGATTTTCATTGTTCAGCAAATTAGCAAGAGAATTATACCCTTTCCTCCAGGCATGGATTCTGCCACCTTCTTAGGCATTAATGTTTCTCCTCTGCCCCATCCTCTCCACCATGCCCTTCAAATATTGTCTTTTGCATTGGCTTTCTCTCTTGGCATTTTCTTTTGATTCAATCTCATCATGAATCCGATCCAGGTTCTGAAGGCATGCAGTCCTTGCCACATGCTGATCCTGATTCCTTTCCAAATTCTTTCTTCTTGGAAGTACACTGTTGTTTTCTTCAGCAGTGTTCTTACTGTATCTCTGATCATCTTACACTTAGTATCAGCATCATCTGTGCACTTTGTATAGAAATTTTCCAAAGCTTCAAACCTATCCTTAGCTGCTGCTCAGTGATTCCTGAATCCCTCAGAATTTGTAAGTTTTATTTGTGGCACATATGTTTAATTTGACTCTGTTGGGACAAGGCTGTCTCCTCTACAGGCCTTTAAAGTTTTGATAGCCAGCCAGTTGTTCCCATTCCCCTGCACTGCATTTTGGCTTTTCTTGTATCATATGCACTCAAAACGTTCCACATACTCAGCATCCACCCATTCCTTAGACCTCTGCAGTTTTATCTGCTTTCCCTAGACTTATTCAAGTGTTTTCTAAGAATTTATGCTTCTTGGTGAAGAAAAGGCCTTCAAATCAAAGCAATATTACTTTAACATGACCCTGCTCCTTTAGCCTGCCCAGGTTTTTACAGTCAGTGGAGCTCTTGGAGTCACGCTTATGTCCAATGTATTGTGTTATGTCAAGATGCAGGCAACTCTTGCAAGAGCAGGTGTGCTAAACCATTGCTTAATTTCTGTACTACTGTAGGTCTAGGGGTTGTTTTGTGCAATACTTGGAGGGTGAGGGGGGGAATGTTTGAGAAATTTAAATATTTGAAGTAAATTAATCATATTGCTGTATAGATGTCCTTGTCTTACTTAACCTGATTGCCACTTTATATGGTTTGTCTCCCACTGTGCCTCTCCCAGTCCCATCAAAGGGAAAACACACAGCTTTATGGTCTGTTCACCCCTAAGCCACTGATATTGCTAATGGTAGATTTTATGTTATTGTTTAGTTTATTTTACAAACTAATGCATTTTTCAAAAGAGGCCTTAAAAATTGTATGGCTCAATACTAGCTCAAAATTAAAGCATTCAGAATTTGTGATTTACCCTGTCTTTGTTAAACCTTCTGTTACAACAAACTGCCTTTGTTATAAAAATTACCAACTCAAAAGGAGTGCTTTGAAGCTTGGTTGGCTTTTGCCTGCTTTGCAAAACCTTGCTTTGATGGCAAACAACATAGAATTACAAAGGTTTCTTTATTTGTGTTCCTGTGACAGTGCAATGTGCAAGCAGTGGTTTTGCTGTCTGGGAAGATCAACTTGTTTGGTTTATAGACTCTAAAAACGAAGGCCAACAGGAAGGGCATCGGTAGCTGTACTCATACTGATTATTATTATTTCAACAACAACAAAACCAGCGTCACTAAACTCTAAATAAGTAAAAACTTAAACCAGTAAACAACATGACATTTTGCTTTCTGATTTCTCACTTCATGGTTAGAAGTGTAATATACAGGTGAAGTTCTGTTTCACAGGAGGAGACACAAAACAAATCACTAATCTAACTCACACTTACCCAAAATGGTACATTTGTGCTCGCATGCATGTGTGTGTGTATCTCACTTACAGAAGTGTTAGTTTGGCTCAAGGTCTGTGGTTTTGCTTGCAGATATATATGGTATCTTTCTGCACAGAGTGCGCAGTGTCCTTCAGGGGCTTGAGGAGTTTCCTGACTTTCCTTTCTAGTTTTACACATACTGTAGCTTAAAGGGGAGTTTGCTTTGTGAGTGGATACCATCCTTAATTACCTAGGAGAAGAATGAGCCCTGGTGAAATCTTTGAAATCTTCAGGCTTCCAGTTAAGACAGAAATTCATGGCTATGGACTGAAAAAGGATCAAGCAAAGTGGATTTAGCATAAGAGGCTGGATGTGCCACTCCTGTCCTTCAGGTGCCAGAGTACTAATGCCAGAATGTAATATTTAGATCAAGTTCTTTAATGGATCTTAGAATCACTCTTCTGAGGTATGTCAGCAAAAATTCATTGACGAAAGAGCAGAGGCACAGGTTTATAGGAACTGAGAGCAAGCCCAAAGGTTTCCTGTGGTACAGAGACTCTTTTTTAAAGTTATTACTGTGGTGTTTAAACTTTATGTTTATTGGAACCATCTTGTTATGTCAACAGCATACATTGTATTACATTGCATCAGGATTTTATATGCCAAAGCTTGTAAGGGTACGCTTCTATAGCATAATGTAGTATGGTGCAGATCTCTCTGGCTAACTCTAGGTGAGTTAGTCTGGGTACCAGAAGGGCATAGCTGCATCAGCACTGTCCTGCACCCCTGCTAATAGCTGATGGCTCTGCGCAGCTAATTAGCTCCGTGAGAAAGCACAGGATACTGGCACTGGTACAAGCCAGCTTGTTCTCAGATAACTCAGGTAGTTCTGCACGGTGTTTAATTTTGCAGTCTGGTTTCAAAGTTAGCAGCATTTGCTGGATTAGCCTTAGTGCCAAAGCAATGTAAATAACAGCCCCACTCCAGAAATACACTCAGTGCTATTGAGTGACATTTTTCTGCAGGATTTCTTCTATGAGCTGCTGAAGCAAAACAAATGTTAAGATATTCATATTAGTAAGTATATTATGCCCTTAAAAAAGTCAGTTACTCGTTCTCCTTTGAAGGCTGGCACTCACTGATCTGTGGAATCGGAGTCATAGCTTAAAAAAACCCAACAGTCAGAAGAACTGTGTACCAAAGAACCAGCAACAGAGGAATAGCAAATATGCCTTGGATTCCTTTTGAGCCAGGTTTTATGAAAGTTTGTTGCCTTTTTGTCTGCTATTTCAAGCTCTGCAGTTACTCTCTGTACCTACGTGTCTGACATTTTGTTAGGTCCTTCCGAGTAAAACACTCCAGCTCCAGAAGTTTTAAAATTTGTATCATAACGAACAGCTTTCATTCTTTCTCAGTCAATGTTGGCATATACAAAGCAAATTGAAAGCTATGATCAACATAATAAACTGAAACATCTATCTCTTCCAGTCAGCCATTACCTTGCTATTTTTTTTTCACCTTAGACAAACAATCTACAATGTGTTTACTGAGGCTTGTACTGGTATCTCTCAATGGTATAGGCGAGTCTACTTTTATTCCAGCAGACACAGAGAATAAGCCCACTGTGCACAGTGTGTGCAAACCCCTTTGAAACCTAAGATTATTTGTTCTCTGACTGTTCTAAGGTAATTAAGGAGCATTGCATGTTTCTCAATTAATGATTCCTCATTCAGCTGGGGATCTTTGATGCTAATTTGTTTTAATCAGGACAGAGACTGCTAAAAAACTAAACAATTCAGTGAAGAGGAACTAGGAATTTTTAATCAAGTGGAAAAGATCTAAATGCTATGAGGGACACATCCATCATAAGTGTTCACTTATTGTTCATTTAACTTTGTTCTTTCAGGTCTCATAAAATGCTATGTTAATCAATGCGAGAAAGTTTGTTAAGATGAATAACGTGCAGTATATTTTCCTCCAGCTGATGTGAACATTTGTGCAAAAATGAGGAGCTGGAACAAGAACTACAATACTAAAAAGCATTCACCATTGGTTCTTAGTTATGCACTAAAGTTACAGTTTGATGTTTTGTCAAGCATCATATAGGAAGTTGTCAATCGATGTGGTCTTAATATGCTGTAGAGTCACTGGAAAAAAAGGCTGGTTTTGTGGGGGATAGGATGCTCTTCATTTAAATGTTAATTTTTTTACTATTTTGGTATCACACTACATGCATACATTGCCAAAGTGACCTTCTGTAATCTTCTGCACATGGAATTAGTATTTCAAATGCTGCAGCCCATGCTACATGAAATCACATGGTTTCCAAGTAGACCATGTATATGCTTGATAAAATAATGTTTTATTCCTAAGTACATTTATTTATAGCACTGAGGCAAAAGCACTTCACAGTTCTGCCTCCTCCAGCTGCTTTACCACGATAGACTTCATGTCTTCCACCATGCAAACAGTACCAATGTGCATCTTCTACTTCCATCATTTCAACAGAGGAGGGGTGCTCCCAAGCCTTGGCTTCCAGGGGTCTTCAGCCATCTGACAGAGTTAAAGCTATGAAGGACACCTAAGTTCAAAACGGCGATCTTCCTGCAAAAGCAATAATTTGGCACCTGTTCAATTAAAGGCAAATTGCAGGTGCAAAGGAATTTCCATATCGGAGGGAGAGACATTTAATGGCTTTGAGGTTTTCAGTGTTAAGAGACATTCTCAGATTGCTAATTCTCATGGGACCTCCAGCATCTTCCCAATTCCTGCTTTTAATGCATGAATTCTGTTTTGGACTGGTACCTAACTTCTAGTTCTGAATCAGTTCCTTGCGAAGTGCTGTACACTAAGCTGTAAACAGCACCAAAAATATGCAGAGACACAAGAAATCTAAATGGCTTCCTGCCACCTTGCCCTTCATTCTTTACGACTGTGAACTACGGTCTTTATTTTGTAGTTCAGGAGTCCAAATCAACAGAAAAATCCTGCTAATAAATTCCTAATGACCTATCTTAAGGATGAACTTTATGCAATTTAATAGCACCAAACTCTCGTTTTTCTATAGTTTGGTTTTTTTTAAAGCAAGCTGAAATACATCATAGCTAAAAGTAGAATTCTATATGTTAAATGATTCCTGTACAAATGGAAGCACAGCTGTCTAAGAGTTTTCTATAGAAGATGACTTTTTTTTCACTCAAAAGCTGTCCGTAGACTGTGAAACACAGTTCAGATGCTTCAACTTATGCTAATTGAAAGATCAACATTTTTCTTTCTTCAGTGAGTACCCTGCTCTTTTCATCTTCGGGATGGCTCTCCCATGTGCAAAAAATGAGTTGTAATTATGCCCAGCTTAAGGCAATCTCAGGATCTAAAATACCCTGCCAACCAGTGTGTTCTCAATCTGCCTTGTTAGTTCACAAAATTGTGCATGTGCCTTTGCTACAGTCTCAAACCTGATAATGTCACATCATTGGGACAGGAAGCATTCTCTGATCTTATCTGAAGTGACACTTGCAATTTCAAGTTCTAGCTTGATGAGATCACATTGTCAGGGCTCCACGTAAGTGTGATCTTTCCTGATTTGCAATTGTATCTGTTTTGAACGGTCTTTACACTGTTCAAGCAAAAACATATGATAATGTATTTTGTCAGATGCAAGGATAATGAAAGGGTGATTTCATGTTTCCACTTTTAGAAAATCAAATTCATGTGACTAAAATCAGCCAGTTTTCTTACCAGTTCCACCCCATCTGTCTAATTCTATTTGCACCTGGAAACTCTAGTACCTGCAAAATATGAGCATGTCAAGGTAGCTCATCCCCTTCATAAAAGAGATGAGCCCTATTACCTTTAAACCTCTATTAATTCCATGAAGCTCAGGGCTATAAAATGGTTTGCACATGCTAGAGTTGTTATAACATATATTATGCCTTAAGTAAAAATATTTAACATAGTAAAAGCTTGAAAAGTTGGAGCATACTTAAATACCTACATTGTGTTATTGGCAATAAGAAAGTCTGTAATATTTAAAACCAGGAGACTCTGAAGTCACATTTCAAATGTTTTTATTCATGGTATTAATTTTCTTCAGATGTACAGCATACAGGAAGGAAAGAGATGTTGCAAATGCTTATTTCCCTTTTTACATATAGATTACTGAATCCTGCAACACCAAGTAAAAATAGAAGAGGGAAGAAATATCGCATATAGCTAACCTATTAAGACTTCAGGAGTTTCTGAACAAAACTATGCTGGTAAGCTACAAAGACTTAGACCTTCAGTCCTCATTTAATATGCATTATGTCAGAGCCCTACATCAATGCAGACAGCTAAGACAAAGAGTAAGTTTTGACCTCTCTTTTAATAATAACATGATAGCATATTTTTTTTTCTGGATTGTGGCATACAGATCATAGTAACAAGCAAGACAAACCACAGCTATTTGACTAAACTCCTGCAAAGCCAAAAAGTGAAATAATACTTATTTGTCCATTTAAAGTGCTGAAAGTAGAAGGCAATAAGAATCTAGAGTATTTGACTTTCTTGAATAATAAGGTGAGACTGCAGTCTTGGTCCTGGAAGGCTGGAGGAGTGGAAATAGAGGACTTTCTTGGCAAGTAGTTTTGAAATCCATACAAAACCTTTGACAGTTATTTTTTTCAGCTGAATATTATTCCTAAATAGTCATGTCCAAGCCAGAAGAAATGCGATTTCTAGATTATTAGAATTGTTCCCATATTGCAATAATAATTGTATCCCTCCTACTACAAGATTAGATAAATATACAGTTTTGTTGTATATCACATACTGATATATGACCCAGATAAATCAGTGAAAATTAAACCTAAAGTGTTGCATTCGGACTGACTAATCCTAGACAAATACTATTTCTTTAATAATGAATCTAAGCCCAAAATGCATTGTATTGTAAGGGAAGTGACAGTTCTGCCAAAACCCTACATAACTTGCAAGATGCAGGCTCATGTGAGATTACTGTGTACTGTGCTGACTAAGAAAAAGAAAGGACAGAATTAGGTTATTGTAATGCTACCATATACATTAGGCCATTCCTGAGATAAGAGATGCATACGTAGTGCTGCCTCTGTGTATCCCTTCCAGAGCCAAAGCACTCTCCAAGTTTTGCTTGTATTTTGGGGACTGAGTAGGCAGATGCTTCTCTCTATCCAATAAGTAGGACATTAAAAGTCCTTTACTGAATATTATCATGTTGTATTTACCGCAAAGCTATTCAGATTAATGCATTTGAAGGAGAAAGCTGTCTTTCATTATTTCTAAGGGACTGGATTTCTTCTGGTTGCAAAATGTGGTTTTGTATTTATTCTCATGCTGATGTTCAAACTTCATGACTGGATAGTCTAAAATGTTATTAGATTAGCAACAATAGCTTCCAATCTATTGCCTGGTCAGCTAGATTTTTATTGTTTAAAACAGCTTAACATTTCCCTCCATTTTATACTGTATATGGAGCTTATTCCAAGCCCCTTTATGCTTTGACTGAAAGATGTGTTTAGTAGATAGATTTCAAAAGTAGTGTGATTGATTGAAAATCTGCATCCTATGGAGACATTTGTGATAATCTGTTCTTGGCCTGATGCTAGTTATTCTTTAGCAATGATCTGGAAGAAAATACAAAATCTCTGCTGGTAAATATTGCAGAAGACATAAAAATTAGTGGAGGGCTAAATAATGACAGGAGAGATCATTTCTATATTCTGGATTTGCATCATTCCGTAAGGTGAGCTCATCTGAACAATATGCATTTTAATACAGTCAAATACAAAGTCATATGCCTGGAAACAAAGAATTCCAATCACACGTATAGAATAGCAGAAAAGTACCCTTGAAATACAGTGATACTGATGAAGATTTAGAGATTGTGATAGGTAGTGCCTGAATATGAGCTCCCTGTTCAATATAATGATTAAGAGAAAAACATTAGCTTTGAATGGCTAAGCAGTGAATGTCAAGCAGGAGGGAGATGAGTTCATGGTATGACTGAGATAATTGCTAGTGTTCTCTGTCCAGATCTTGTTTTCACCTGTTAAAAAAAAGTCTGAAAAACAGAAAAGGTTCAGACAGGAACAAAGGAATGATTCTGAGCCTGTGGAAAAAAATTCCAATAACGCGTGATTTAAGAAAATTAATCTACCTAAATTATCTAAGAGTAGGTCAATAGGTGAATTGATACCAGTCTTCAATATCTACGTAACATAGCTATTTTATGATTGTGAAAAAGTGTGAATACGTCACTAAAAAGGGTAACAGTATCTAGTGGATGGAAGATGGAGCTAAACAAATACAGACTTAAAATAAACTACACAATGTTTTACCACTGAGGGTAATTGATTACCAGAACAATTCAACTAGGATCAGAATGTGGTTTCCCCCTCTGATTATCTTTTTGAAAAATGTATTATTGTTTAAACAGAAGTTAATTTAAAACAGATTATAGTAACAATCCCTTTGGTTTTACAACCCGTTAAAGAGACATTACAAATCTCCAAATATGACCCAGAATGCAGATTTTTGTTTGAAGAAGAAAATGTTTACAAAATGAAAGACCTATAGGAATATGTGCTTGATTCATTTTAAATCTCCAAGTGTTTAAAAGAAATAAGAAACTGCTAATGATAGCTGCAACCCAAATATTATGCATCAGAATTTAAAAGGGAAACCAGAAGAGCAGTGACATGAGGTTCTGTTAACTGTCTAAGCTATCCCAAAATGCCAAAGGAAAATAACTGGGAAGGTACAGCACTAAGAATTGAATGCAGTAATAGCATAATTATTGGCATATTTCTTATGATACATCTTGTTTATTGCCCTTTTAAACTTGCCACTGACTTTCTCTTTCTACCACTGAAACGTAGCCAAGATTGTGACATAAAACTATAGCCATTAGATGAAAGAGTTTTGATGAGACATTTTTTGAAATATTAGTATCACTGCTCTATATTTCTGTGGCTTGTCATGTGAGAGAAATGAAGAAAAATATTAGTAAGGCATTAGCAAATGTTTGACTCTAGTAATGCTCTGTACTAAGTCATGCGAAAGAACTGCTCCCATTGCTGAAGACACACAAGGTAAAAGATGTTAGTATGATAATGACACCAGAAAGGGTCAAAGGATGAAAAAGTAATGAGAACAGACATGTCAGAAGGATTAATAGGTGTGGTCATTAATTTCAGTTGAAGAGGCAAAAATGTAGATTCTGGCAAGATTTAGAGGACAAGTAGAGGCTGAATATGATGCAATAGCTATAGGACAGACAAGAGTAGAACACATTTGGATAAAGCAAGAGAGAAGAGAAACACTCTCCCTGCATGTAGCATTTATTCTTTTTTACAGGGTAACACCTCATTCTGCTACAGGGTGAGCTCAGGGACAGAAAAAGAGAGAGAGCTGCCAAAAGGCTGACTGCTTTTGTCTACCAGGTATAGCTTTTCAAAAACTGCTCACCTCAGTTGATTCAGGGTAGCGTCTGTTTCAGAGCAAAAGATGGTAAATGCAATGACTGAACTACTTGTGAAAGAAAGTGCTTAAGTACAGAAACTCATGGAAGATAAATTTCCTGGACTCAAGAACAGGAGCAGCAACAAGAGGGAGTTTATCATTTCATACCTCTCCTCTTGCTTTAGAGCCATTATTAACACTGCTAGGTAACAAGAATGTATATAAACTAGGGGCAAGGATCTCAGCAGGGTACCATCACAACAGCCCTGAAATCCTAGTGAGTGCATATATTGGTTTTATAGCATTGTTATGCATGACACTCACCTAATCATTTTTCTGGCTGAATACCTACAGGAATGTAGTAATCCTAGAAATGCAGTGAAGATGAGAGGATATGTATACATATTTTAATGCTAGGTCTTGAGCACTGATGTAATAGAAATAATTATCCAAACATCTTTGACATTCTGATCAAAGGCACCCAAAAGCAAAGAGTTCAGTTATTTAGTTTAAGCTCCCACATTTCAATTAATATTCAAAGGAATCTTTCCTTCTAGGATGAACAGAAAGGAGTTATTGATATAATTATACCAAGGAGAAGAAAAAACTTAAAATACTAGTTTCACCAACTGATACTAGAAACCTATTTCTTTTCAATATCCCATTAAAAGCTTTTTCTATTTGGCAGGGCCTCGATTCAGCAAAACATTTAAACGTTTGAGGTAACTTATTCTATTCAACGAAACACACAATTTCATACTCACCCATATGTCCCAGTGACATTAAGCACATACTTAAAGTTAAGCACACAATTAAAGGCTTAGCTGAACTAGAGACTAAGCTCTTTATAAAAGAAGTTAATTGCAAAAAGAAAACGAGCAGGAGTTCATTTCTACTTAGTTGCGCTTTACAGCTAGATCTGTGTTTAAAGAGGATAGTGTCTAGGAAGAAATAGTTAATCCTAATTCCTCTTGCAGCAGTCTCTAGACAGAGCCAGCTGCAAAGGAAGACTGAATGGAAAATTAGGATTTTAGGACTAGCCCATCAAGGACCATCAATTCTAGTCACCCAGTTACTGTAGACAACCATGTTGCCTAGCCCTTGTTAGCTCTTCTTTGGGTCTAGTGGCCAGAGAGATCTGGAACTGAGGAACCACTGCCAGCTGCCTTCCCGGTTACCTGGGCCAAACCCAAGTCTTTGGTGGCATTTTATAGAAGCTGGTATTTCTGGAAAAGATGTCACAATGTGTCATCTGTAGTGTACAATCAGGAAGGTAAAATAATATAATATGCATCCTTTTAGATTGTGAAATCTTTAACTAACTTCCATCTTGTACTCTTTCCTGACTTCTCAGAGTTCTTATTTAGACCTTGATGTGATGCAGACCCATCACCATGGTTAGACAGTAAAGTTTGTAATTTGAAGCATTACACTGTTGTTGGAGTTCTTGAAAAGTGTTTGGAAGAGATGGTAATTTTCCTTTTTCAACTGTCAGGCACTTTTGTCCTAAATTCCCTAAACCACAGATTAATATCTAAGCGTATGTATGTGTTATCTTTAGACCTCACACCATTCTCATAACCATTTATGATTGTTGTTATTAATTTTTGTCACATTATCATAGTTTGGGTTTCATATCACCTACAAGTCCTTTCTTGTGATAAACATTACTTACATATGCTTATCTAATTCGATAAATGAAAGATTCCAAGAGAATCTTTATGCTACAGTTGGATTCAGATAAATAGTCTTTTCAGCACTGCTGTGAGGATGAGTGACATTTTTGAACCAAAACTTAATAGAGAGCAACTGGAATAGCT
This sequence comes from Cariama cristata, assembly GCF_000690535.1. Classification (NCBI taxonomy): domain Eukaryota; kingdom Metazoa; phylum Chordata; class Aves; order Cariamiformes; family Cariamidae; genus Cariama; species Cariama cristata. The sequence goes on from NW_009611235.1 coordinate 32,134, forward strand.
AACTCCTGATTTTTTGTGGAGATAAAATGAAACTTCAGTCTTCAGACAGTCCTATCATTGATTTTAGTCTTTTATTTCCCATGAAAACATTCACCTCAAAAATCATTTAGCTGTGGATTTAGCAAAAACAGAAAGCAGATTTTGTCTGTTTTCAAGCTACCCCAGTAATAAAGTTATCTGACTTTATTAGGGCATACAGATGCTAGTGGGAGAACAAACCCACTTCTAAGCTTACTTAACCCATTTCTTACCCTGACAGGAAGAAATATGTTCAGTGTGTATCCTCAGCAAGTCACACAGAAAGAGCTTGGTGCTGGGAACAAAACAGATGGCAATAAAGAGCAAATGGAATAGTAAGTGGAATGAGGTGTCCATCAACCCATAGTTCAAAATTCTTGGTTCCCAGCAGCTTCATGTGTGTCATTGTAGCCTTGCTGCTGACCACGTAGTACTGTTCTTCCCTCCTCCTGCCACCCATCCTCCTTACCTATCACGTTTACTTGAGCATAACTGGTATTGCAAGCTTTGTAGGAACATTTGACCACCTGTTTCCCGTAGGTTGCCAGGACTCATCAAGTCCAGCCCAGTGTGTGTGCCCTATGGCTGTAGGTCTCACCTACAATTGGGAAGGAAGAGCCAGGAGAGGAAGACTGCTAGCTCTTATCAGAAATTCTTTTGTGCTCTTTCCTCTGCTGACACATTATTTACTTCTATGGGCAGAAACCCTGTCGTCACCAAGGGCCGGTGTCAGTGTTCCTGTAGAGGTGCTCTCTGTTTCCTGGCACACAGATCTGGCTAGCTTTTCTCGCCTGCACCATCACCTCTGATACCCAGCTATTGTTGTGTCAGCCCACTTCACACACGTTCCTATACTCTGTGGGCCTCCTCGTAAGTTAGTACACTGTTGATAAGCCTCAGGATGTGCAAAATCTTGAGGCAAGGCCATGGAGCAAGGCTGTCATTCTCTGGTGAGTCCAACAGCATCCTCTTCTTGGCAGGAGAAGTACAGTGGTACGTAATCTACTCATGCACTCTAATCCCCACACATGCTCAAAAAGTACTACTTGTAAATCTGTGGTCTAGGAGCACGCCTTATCTTTAGAGTGAGAACGCTGTGGATAGTGACTATGACCATGTGAAACTTTCATCTGAGAGTGATTCTGTGGATACTTCCTGTTCTTGGGCACCTCTCCACTTGTGCAATCTGTCTTTCAGAGGAGCGCTCCTTGACTGCAGGCTGTAAGCTGCCAATTTGACTGATTTAGTATGGTGGAATCATCCTATTAAAAATAAGAAGAGTGTGTGTCCTGCTTGTGCCATGGGTTATATGAAGATGCATGTTACTAATGGCGTGTGCTTTGATTGTGCAGGCCTTATTGATCAACCTTGTCAGATATACAGTGGTGGACATCAGGCATGAAAGCCTTAGAGGATGGAACATGCAGATTTCACACACAGGTCCTTTGGCCAGGTCTTCTTCCGTACCGGGGTCATACGGACCAGAGTACTTTCCAAAAACCTTAGAGTACTGTTGGACAAAGAATGTGGGAAATCAGAGATCTGAACTGCACAAATGGGAGCCCTACAACAGGATGATGTGGACAACACCAGGTAGCCTCTGCATTGCTGCATGGGCTTGTAGGTCTTTTCCTGAATGACTCTACCTGCAGGAGTGGACCTTCAACATGCAGACTTTGCAGGTGCCTATTTTCAGGAATGTGAGGAGATTCAAGCAGTGGAATGAATTTATGGATGCTCACTCAATATGATAACAAGGGAACAGGATAAAAGCTTCTCTCTAGTTCAAGATGAACACAGGAGGGAAGGAGGGAGGAAACAGAATTTGCTTATGAATGCATAGTAAAGCCTGAAGTAAGTGTACTGGATGAAGGAGCAGAGAATCTATTTGCATTAGCTTAGCTGTGTGTGGTTATGTTTGTCTAGTAATTGGGCAACTAAAACCTTTGGGAAGTCTCTCCCTAAGAGCAAGTTAAATGAAAGGCAGCAGTTACAGAACGGATGTGTGCAGAGATGTGGAGAGGAGGAGGAGGAGGGTAGAGGTTGGGTTTGTCAGCGTTCTGCAGAGTGAGGTGGGAAACTGCTGCTCTTTGTTTAAACGTCTGATCCCACTGAGGAGATTCTTCACTGCTATTAAAAAAAATGCAGTGGGGACTGAATTTAATTGCCTAGTTACTGAAGAGGAGATAATGGTGACTCTGTTGGAAACAATGGTAATAAGGTGATAGCTCATGATCCTGCCACAGGCTTTTCTTTGGAAGGGTCCTGATCCTCAAAGTTGCTGAGTGCTAAGGCAATTTATACAATGGGACTCCATATGGAAACAGTCTGGAGGAGGTCAAGTTTTCCATGGTGCCCTTTGCTATCACCACCTATTGCATGGTGCCTTTATGTATCGCTCAGTATGGCCCACTGTGTACGTCGCGCCCTCTTCCCAGAGCTGCACTAGAGCCAGCTGGTAGGGTTGGTATATTTGCTTGTTTGCTAAAGGTGAAATGTTGAGGAAGCCAACTATTGCTTTAATTTTGATAAAAATTTGATTGTACATCCTGTGCTAATTGTAACAAGAGCTCTTTTGCTGTCTGTCTCTGCACATGCATCTCTTGCAAACCACTGCTTACTGCAGCTCTCTTCACAGTGCCTAGCAGCTGGTGCTGCGAACAAAGAGGTTTATTGAGCACTTCTTGATGCTGGGCACTGCTCTGATGGCTGGAGCTGAGAGAACCACAAGATGATTCAGTGTTTGTTGGTCCCCCCCACTGCACTCTACACTCTGTCCTGAGCTTGAACCCCAGCTTTCGGAGCTGCAGTTCAGCTACCCCGTATAAAGCACTAGGACAGCTGCTGGTTGTAGCTTTGAACAGTCAGCAGCACCATGGGTTCAAGGTAGCCTCCAAAAATCACCCGTGGGTGATCCCTGTGTTCCCATGGGGAGATATATACCCATATTTCTCATCTCTCTCCTGTACCTGCAGAGTGTGAGGACAGGGAGCCGTGAAAGCTGGGAGCGCATCTCCCCCTCCCCTCTTTGCAGAGCACAGACTGCTTCTGGCTTGCCCATGCCATTTTGGTTTGCTTTTGTTTTGTTTCGTTTGCCCCTCATCTAACCTCTTACAAAAAATTACTGAAGATCTCCAAATCCTAAGGGCAAGCCATTCTGCTCAGTGCTTTGTTGCAGCCCTTGTTTGCCTAATGGAGAAAAGCCTATGCGCAGCCCGAGCTGTGTACAGTACATGACAGATCTCAGAGCTGTACAACGCTGAGATCATCCCGGGGATGTGAAAATAACAGTCAGGCAGGGAAGGTCCCTGACAGTCAATACATAACACCAAAACTGGTAGAGGGATAGTGTATGTGAAAGAATGTCATATGTAAAATTTAATGTGGGATTATTTTTTTTTAAATATAGATACGCAGTTTCCATGGACACCCATTTTTATCTTATAGTATGTTTCCTTTTATTAAATATGCATAACCAGGCTTGCTCAGGATGTGAAGTCTAGTGTTTGATTTTCTTTACATTGTCACTAGGGAATTACTAATAGGCAAGCAGATTTCTGAAGGCATTTAGGACAGTTTTACCTTCCTGCTATCAAAGACAGCTTAACCCTTAGGAAGCCAGCCAGATATAAGGAAAAGACAAAGAATACAGGGAAGGCAAACTCCTGTATGCAGTGTGAAAGGCTCATCTTCCCCTAGCATGGCCATTTTCATGCTAGGATCCATTTCCACTGAATCAATCTTTTTTTTCCAACAGGCTTTCCCACCATCTTGTCCTTCTATTGTTTTGCCTTCTTCCTTAGCCTTGGTAGCAGCAAATAGTTATTACTGATAAAATCTGATTGCCATGGGAGGTGTGGCTGTCGGACCTGAGAACTTGTGACTGCATGGCGAACGAGTATGTGAAACAAGAAAGCCCCCAGTGTTTAAGGGGGGGAGGACTTGAGAGAGGGTTTTGGTTGTTTTATTTTGGAGACACCTTGGTTTAGAAGACGAACCTTTAAAAAGAGAAGAGGCCTCATCTGCTTTTTAGGATAGCCTGGGAGGTACAGTGGTGTCTTACTAAGGTGTCCTTCTTCAGAAAGCCTAAGCAGTGAGTTACACTGAGCTTAATACAGTGCATAACCAAAGAGGAAAAGTAGCTGTCTAGGAGGATGGGGTTGGGTCTTTTTTGAGTTTTCTTAAATTTTAGTGCAGAATTATTTCTTTTGTCTCACTGATGGGAAGAAATTACAGGTGGCAGGCAGTTTTCTGAAGTTTTCCTTCTGTTTTCCAGTTAGCACCAAATCTCAGTGTTCTGAACATTTTCAACATTTCAAGGTGCAGCTCTCTTAAATGATCTGACTTTCACTTAGCTTATACCACAGATGAGTGGTTATGAAAAGCTACCTTGCCTGTATGGAAACTTAGCTCCGGCCTCAGAGGGAGGGAAAGCAAAGAATAGCTAAAATATCTTGATTCACATGGTGGTATTTCATGAACTTCTGTAAAGTCAAAGAAGATGCAGAAAAAAATGGTCATGTTGTTCTCTGTTTATTTTGTGTTTGGTTTTTTTTTTAAGAAATCCAGATCCCGTCTTTAAATTAATTTCATCTTTGATGTTCAGGAACAAGAACTGGTGCTACATTCAGTAAGTTTATTAGAAGCTATTGATCCCACATTGTTCTGTGTTCAGGTCCCCACCTGGTCATCTGGTTCAGATTCATACTACTTTTTACGTTATTGCAGACTTCTGGAATCAGGGAACATATATTTCTCTGTCAGGTTTAATGGTGAGAACATTGTCAGTGTCTCACTGATGTGTCAGAAGAGAGAAGGTGAAAAATTCAGAATTATTCTATCAACTTCACTTTAGTCTTCCCATTAAAAAGGAAGAGTATAGGGCAGGTTCACCACAAATGTCATCACTTATATCTGCTTGTACTGCAAAGTCTTCTACCTGAAAGCTCTCATGAAGTTTTTATCCATTAGCCCCTTCTTTATCAGGTCCATTTTATATTATCTTAGACACTGTGCCGAGCAGCAAACTACGAAAGCCAAGAAGGAGAGCAAAGGGCAGGTGGCATAGAGGTTGATGTGGAAGGAGGTGACTCATTTGGCATTTCATCCCGATCAGATTACTACATTTAATTCAGACATTGGAATCTGACGTTTTCTGACACTTCTGATGGCAGACAGGAGGAGAGTTGGATGGGGGGAGAAAACTCCGAGATGAAGCAGGGCAAAAAAGATTCGTGGCCATTCTTTTGTATTGTTACACTGGCAAATAGAAAATAATTTCTTTCTAGCACAGGTATAGAGTGTCTTGGCTGTGACTAGGAGGCAGGTTACACTGAGTTCAGTGCCTATCCTTTCTAGCAGAGGATATCAGGCCTGAAAATGCCTCTATGGAGATTGCACAACTCTGTCTTCATGAGAGGCATGGACAAAGTGACTGAGTTATAGGAGGCCCTGGTGGCCTCAGTTCCTTCTCTCTTACATAGCAAGTACAGGATCCTGGCAAAAGTCTGTGGTCTGAGCAGGTGTATGGCCATGTGCCTTAAAGTCCTGTTATTAATCAGTTTATAACCTGAATGTGAGTCAGGTAGTTCTTCAGTAAGGCAGAAATGGATTTTGCGTGGTGAAACCTTGAATTTCTTATCCCAGTGCTACTGATGAGAGCATAAAAAGGACTTGGAGAAGTATGTTTTTATCCCTTTATCTGTGCCTAGGTAAATGCACACACCTGTTGCTTACGTGCCTCAGGGAACTCAGTTGTGCATCCTCCTTTTACCATCACTGTCCTGCTGTCTTGTGGGAGGCAGGGAATCAGAATTATCAGTTAACATTGTTTCACTAAAGTACCTTTAGAAGAGATTTTTTTTAGCTGAAGCTTCTCCCGTGATAATGATTTCCAGTAGGGCTGACTGCCCAGCAGGGCTAGTGATAACCTGCCGCCAAAGTACTAAGCAACCCTTCAATGAGCGCAGCTCACTGCAGCATGTTCAGTTTACACTTAGTGTGGACACAGTCTTGAGTTAGTTTTCACACCAATTTTCTTTGGCATGGAAGGGTAGCAGTGAGCTGCATTGCTTACGGCATGCAGACATGGTAATATACGTTGTTTTCGTGACAAACAGGGATCTATATCAATGCTCTTACTCTAGGAAGGTGGTCTGCGGTCCACAGGTGCCAGTGCTGCATGTGATTAGTCAGTCCTAATGCTGAACTCTGCAGATTAATGTGTTGCTCTTCTCCCATTATACCCTTTCTCCATGAGGCAGTCTATCTCTTGCATCAGTAATGACCAGCTGCAGAGCCTCAGGGTTTTCTCTAGCTACTTTTAACTGATCTAGCACTTCTTATTTTTTCCATGCTTTGCCCTTTCCTTGATTGGTAAATTCCCCAATGTCTTTAATCAAGCTGTGTTGAGCCTAGCAGCTCTGGCAGGTTTTCTTGTGTTTTAATAAAAGGTGAGTTTGTTCCCTAGGCAGGTTCTGCCAGCTCAATTTCAACTATTGCACATTTGTCTTTAAAAAAGGGGCCTCCCATCTCACAACCATAGGCAATACAATACCCTAGGTGAACTCCTGCAACCCGCCTTTTCCCCTTCAGTGGAAAAAGGGACTTTTCCCTCCCACTTCACTGAGGCCAGTGCATCCTCTGTTCACAGCTTCACACTAATGAACACAGTGGGTTTAGTTGTGCAGCTGATGTTCAGCCCAGCCTCAGATCTCAGATGGCCACCTGGACTCTTCAGAAATGTCCTTAATTAATATTCTGACAATGAGAATGTTTGAACCTGCAAAGCCAAAGTTAGGCATCCTTGAGATCTCACTGCCTGTCTCAGTTCTCCACCTCTCCCTTTTTTAGGCATTTGATCAAAGCTGGGAGAAATGTTTCAAGTAAACTGACTCTTTGGAAAATTGTACCTAAAAGAGGAGAGCAAAATTGCTTATGATTTTTGTCAGTGTAGGTGAGTGGATTTGGTTAGGAGATGTTTTTATTATTATTATTATTTCAAGCTCTTCTTGAGATATTACCTTTGTAGCAGCTCCTAATATTTACAAGAAGACACACTTGTTATGGAACTGGAGGGCAGGTGAGGGAAATCCTCACAACTCATAAAAACTGAGAAGCCAAAGTAATATAGACTATCTCAATTCCTGAGTATCCCTGCAACTTGTCTTTGCGTTCCCTCTAGGATATGTTGTTCCTTCTGTCAAGGTTGTTTTAAAAACCATTCTCAGATTTTATATGGGTTTTTTTTTAAGCTTCCAGCTATCAGTAAAGCCAGAAAATTCAAAGGTAAGGCTAATTTATCAGGAATACTTCAAAAATTTAGACACTAGAAGTGTGAAAATTGCTATTAAAAGCATCTCCATAATGCATCTAGCCCTATATAAATAGAAGTGCAGTGAAAAGTCAAGATGAGTGCAATGTCGGGCAGTTTCAGGCAGGAGAAAACAAAATTGAAATGCTGAACCAAATGGTATGAGAAATCATTAAAAATTATAAAATGCAGCAATTTATTTAGTTCTATGGAATATAAACCAAAATCTCTCATTCTTTAAACACTGATTACAGAAAGCAGGTGATGGCTAATTAATAAAGGTGGGAAGGATCTAGATCTTCCTCATTCAGTAGGTCATTGATTAGAAATAGTCACCACAAGACGGAGATCCAGATTTAGTTTCTTTCCCTGCCTGATGGACATAGAAACCACCTCCCCACCTCCCAGGAGAAGCAGCTGCTGGATGCCATGGGCTGAGCCTGTCCTGCTTGTGTGAAATGCTTCAGCACTCCTAGGAAGAGTGAGGAAGGAAAGGAGAGTATGTGAACTTGTGTTGTGGTTGGGATTTTCAGCTGGAATGTGGAACTGCCTCGCAGGTCTTGCTCTGATTAGCATTTATTTGAACAGTGTCAGAGAAGAAACTACCTAATGTCCCAGGAGGGATGTATGAACCCTTTAAACAAGGCCATGCCAGGATGGGCTGGATCAGATCTTGTGTGCATTTCCCTTAGGCATCACCGCAGTTCCAGCTACATAATTCAAGCAAAAGACCCCAAATTTCTTGTTGCTCACCATTCTCCAGTGCCTTGCTAGGCGGGAAGGCATGGAAATGAGGGAACAGCTGCAATGCTCCATCTTGGCTGGAAAGACAACACGCAAATCCTGGCAGGGCAGGAGATGGCATATTGCTTTCTGCTGAGACGAAGTGGACCTCAGTAAAAATTAATTGAGTGGGTCTGCATTAAACTGTTGGGTAAAAGGTAACAAAACCATCTACCATCTCTTCTGAGAGTCCTGGCTCATTATTTTTTTCTCAGATGGAACCATTAGGAAATTTGACCTGAATTCAGAAATAGTTTCTGGACAACAGAAAATGCATTTTTTTGGTGTCTTTATTATTGACTGAAAAAAAATATGTTTACCCAGCACCACAGCAATATAAATAGCTTTTATCTCCATTACAAACAGGCTTATTTTATCTATCAGTGATGTACTTTAAATCTCATATTTCCATTACAAACAGGTTTGTTTTACCGGTGACTTACTTTAAATCTTGTAGTAGAGTTCTGCCAACCTTAATTTTCTTTATGGCCAGATGCAGACCAAAGAAAAATCGGTACCATATACTCCACATTCACAATCAGGAAAATAGGGGGCTTGGCAAGCTTCCCTTCCCCATTCAGAGTTTGTCCACACAGAACAGAATGGGAAGGAGGTATTGGGGCAATTCCTGAGGCTTTCCAGTCATGGAGGAGGGAGAACTGGGGGCAACTGGTTAAGTTTGGGAGCCCTGCAAATAGTGAGTGAGACAGGGAGGAGCTCATGCCTAAGCCACGATGCAGGGCTCCAACAACTCTGATGCTCCCTCTACATGGACCACCAATTACACAAATGTCATTAGATATAGGACTCAGTATGTCTGCATAAATAAACCTCCCAGGCCCAGACCAGGAAATTATTGCACCTGCTTTCCAAACAGAAGAAAGCTTAGTGTGGTGATGAAGCTGCACACTTAGCATTGGAGACATGAATGTATGAAGTCAATTATAAAAGGAAAGTTCTGTGGTGCGCAAATAATTGGTGCAACTACAGTGTCTCTTCCGTGTGGAATGTACCCTTAGTGTATTGCTGCAGCCCTCCTACACAACCAAAGAAAAGTAACTGATTAGAAGAAACAAATGCACCTTACAAAGTAAGTGTGAATGGAACAAAGATGGGGAGTTGGAGGTTAGCAGTGGGGTATGTATTAATTAATTTTTTGAATGCCCCAACTATGATTTTTCATACTTTGAGATATTTGAGGTTCTTTAAAGTATAGCCAGAACTCAGAATCTTCTGTCTCATTAATAGCTGTAGTGATCGTTAGTGCTGGGCACCCAGTGAGTGTTAGAAACAAATAAAGACATAGTTTATGTTCAGAAGTATTTACAATCTGAATTGAAATAGGGCACAGTGAGCAGAAATGATGAGCAAACAAAATATAAGAGAGAGGTTGTTAAGTCAGAGTTTTGGTAGTGCTCCAACACTTCGATGAGACCATTTTCAGTGTGTAGGTTGCTGTGGTATTGCTGCATCACCCCTCTCCATCCTTTTTCCTTTGCCAGAGGTAGTACCCAAGGTTTCTCCTCACAAAATTTCAAGGGTATGAAATTCAGGAAAAGTCAGCTAAACCATAATAACATCATGCCCTCAAAGCTTTGAATTAGCTGATCAACTTTAGTCAATTAGGCCATGGTCGTTTCAGGGTATACACTGCCTGTCAGAGACCAAGTTGCTTCAAAAGCTCTTGCGGGGTTGATTCACATCAATACCTGTCCTGGCAGCTCGGTGAGTCCAACACACTCTCTTCATCCTTTCATATGTCTCTTGAGTGCCTGATTTCCCTTTCATTGGCCACCGAGGTAAGATGGCTGCAGAGAAGCAGGTTCTTGAGGGTGCTCCATCTGAAGTCTTCCCAGTGGGAATGCCTGGCAGGCAGCACCAGAACCATCAGTGACAGTGCTCCAGCTCTTCTGGGCACCTGCCGTAGTGGATGCGCCCCTCTGCAGAGCTACCTACCGGCTGAAGAGGAGGATGATGTTGCCTTCCTAGAACTGAAGGCTCCCCCGCTGTATCATTCATGGGCTTCCACGCTTGGGATGGAGGATTTCACTACCTAGATGAGATTTTGGGGAAGTCTCGGTGCTAAGCGTAGCAGTGCTCAATTACAGCTATATCCAGAGACTGTAAGTAAGTCCTACATCCCGTGCCTCATCTGTTATGCAGCTCATTAACTGGCTAAGTTTAAAACTGTTTAAAACCCAAAGAGACTCACGTTAGCTCTTGCTTCAAGCAGCAGAGGAACACAAGAACTATTTAAACAGTATCTAGTATCAAACTCAATTTAAATAGGATTCTGTATCTAAATGCTAGGCAGCCTTTTCCATGACCATTTAGGATAGAAGTGGGGCTAGTATAATACAGACAAGAAATTAAGCCAATATTAAAAAAGATTCAAATGACATTTCAGAGGAACTCTAGCTGCACACATAGTCCCTTGCACAATGGATGGTCAATCTGGCAAGTCATTAGAAGACTGGAGAAAATGGGCACTGAATAACAAGATGGTATACATTTTTTAGACATGGTGAATTATTGGTCCATTGTCTGACTGGGTTTTTCTCTCTCCCTCTTTCCTTGTTTTTAGGGTTTGTAATTTTGTCCACTGTCATAGTTTTGAGGAAATTTTGTGGAGTCTCTGGTATGTCTTGGTTTTTTTAGATTTCCTTCATTACCTCTTCCCCCTTCATTTAGCAGTGGGAGGGGGAATTTCTGTCCTATTCCAGGCCAGAAAAAGGTGTTGGAGCTTGAATAGCTGCAGTGATATTTCCCGTGTAACATCTTAGCCACCTCTTTGGTGGAGGATGGTGACCATGGAGGGGCCCTCAGACTAGTTCCTACCACAGCTGATTATTTCTCTTCGGGAGCAGAACCTGGGCAGGCCGTGGGACTCTGACAAGCTCTCCTGGGTCACAGGTAGCGCAGCAGGATTTGGCCCACTTCTTGTCTTCCTCTGGTGCTTCTGCTACATAAGAAGCACCTTTGCCTGAGCTGCCCTAGTATTGTGGAGGTAAGAAGAGGTTACAAACAGAAGTCTTAATTCCCTGCACAGCATGGAAGTAATACTGAACATCTAGTTGCCAAGGAACAAAGTTCCTCCTAAGGAATAATGAACAGTGGGGAAGCCAAAAATACTATTAGAAACTATTTGGCAATATACCATGTTTTTACTTCATCTCATAGACAAACGTGTAGAGCACAGGATAAAATGATGGAATGGGCAAGGAGTATAGATCATTTGTTTCCTGTTCTTTGTCACTGCTTCACAAAGAGGACGTTCCTGCCAGGGGACATGTGCAATGTTTTTCAAGTTCTGTGTCAACCTTCTAAAGAAGGTATACGTTGATTATGTTCAAACTTATCTGAGAAATATATCTATCTCAGAAAAATTGTTTTTTCAGATCTGCCAGTCAGGGCAAACATCTGTCCTTACAGTGAGGAAAAATGATAGGACCCATATCCATATTCTATGAAACAAGTCATCCCCAAGGAAGAATCTCACTGTTAACATGGTCTGCAGGACAAAATATGGTATGCAGCAGTAGCAAGAATCACTTTCCTAAAACAAAGAATATTTATCCCTAAAATTTCTGATTTACACTCTGCCTCATTGCTGGAAGAATTTTACGTCATCCCCAGAAAATCTTCAACCCTTTTTTGTCTCTACTACTGTTCAATTTTAAAGGAATGGAGTACAATTTCTTGAAGACAGAGGTCTTATGAGCTTCATGAGACTACAGACTGCAAGGAGACACCTTCCGTCTTTGAGTCGCAGCCATAAACTTTGGTCGCAGCCATAAACTTTGGGGTTCCCAATCTTATCAAGGTGTTTAGGACAATTGAGTGTCTTTAAAAAGAAAATCAGACCTTGAAGTGAGAGAATAAAGCCTATCATGTCAAGTGACAGAACATACGAGTAAAGGAATAGTGGCTACAGACTTTGGTGAAGACACAGGAAGGAGAAAGATAGAATGAGTGTTAATCAGGTTGTCATGTTTACAGTTTTATGACCTGTACAAGCTTAATAGAGTTTAATAGAGTGGAAAAGCCATACCTTTGAAGCTGCTGTTGGAATGCGTATTGCCTTATGGGGTTAATTGAGGAAGGCCCCAAATTCTGTAAAATCTTAATAGTGCCATTTAAATAGGTAAAATATATATTCATTGTTATGTTGACAGAATAAAACCATTAAAGCAGTAGCTCGTGGCTGTACTCACATACTATCTGCTGTATATTATTTTATCCAACTTTAATGTGTTTTCTTTATCCTCCCTGTGTGCTGGTGCTGTCAAACCATCCCACTCCCACTCTCCTTGTCCTTTTTGCAACTGTAGACACCGTTTTCCTCTCCTTCCCTTCTCTACCCTTGGCACTGCATTCTGCTCCCCCCTGCCTTTTACCATAGACTATACAGGGTGCTATGTTTTCGAGCCCTAGTTACAAGAGAGTAGAGAAACAAGCAGCAGCACATACTGATAAGGCTCTGGAAAGCCCTTTGTCAAAGCTATTGGGTTACCATATTTAGCATTGTTGGCTTCAAAAGTTTATAGCAATTTGAGACAGAGCTACTGGTGTAAAACCTTTATTACAGGAGGAAACTTTAAACTTGAGAAAATGTGGGAACAAGTATGGCTATAATATTTTGGGGAGGAGGGGGAGGTTTGTGTTGCTCTTCTCTGCTGACTCTCTCAGTTTTGACTTGTTTTCTCCTTATTGAGTCCATTCTGTTAATGCTTCCCTAGGATATACCTACAAAACTATAGTTCTTAAGGCTCACTAGCTATATAGTCATATTTAGATTTTTTTTGAAAACAAGTGACACGTCCTTGTGGGCTCTTAAGTACACTAGTGATAATGATAACTAAAACAGCGAGAGATCTTTCCTTTCTTAGGCAAAATACTTCTGCAGGACGATGCCATAGCCCTGGCTATATTCCATCAGTCCCATCTTCCCTGGCTCGCTGTCATGGCTTGCTAGTCTGGAACAAAGCTCTCAGACATGTTGCAAGAAATAAAAAATCTTAGACAGAAAGAGAGTTAATGACCACAGTCAGAAGTATCAACATCAACCAAAGCTGAGTTAAAGGAACATGTGGCAGATCTACGCACTGGGCTCCCTTTGTGACTCTTTGATCCTGTGCAGCTGTAGAACAATTCAGCATAGCAACACCTGCTGTAAAACAGCTCAGTGACTGTGCTAATTGCTAAACTGAGGAAAAACAGCATTAAATAACACAAGGGTGACCACACTGTTTCCGCCTTCAATCACTCAACAACAGATCAAACACCGAGCTCCGCTGACGAAATGCAGTGAGAAGGAACAGGAAACCTGGCACTTGTGCTGTACTTAGAGCCTGAGTCTCGTCTAATACACTTGGGGGGGAGAAGTTGAGGATAACTGTAAGGCATTTTGGATGTTTGGGGGCTCTTCCATCAGGGCAGAATAGGGACATAACCCAGCCCTGGGTTTCTGCTGAAGGAGAGTCAGCGAGGAGCCATGAAACCAGCTCTTCACAGATGGGACAAAACTTCTGGCCAGAGAGAGTTTTCTGGGTGACCTTTTTGGCCCTGCTCTAAGAAGTCTTTAGGAAAACAAAGAGACCTGAAAAGATTTTAGCCTGTCTGAGAAATGAACTGGTAGGTGCTGAACTGAACTAGATTGAAAAGTGTAGTGGACTGCCTGTCATGGATGTGGATACTTATTATTCAAAATACAGGGTATTTTTCATTATGGAATTAAGGTAGGTTTGAACTATGGGAGCAGGATATTACCTTGCATGCTTTTTTCCCTTGCAATAGGTGTTACACTATGGGCAGATACGAAGCAGGGCAGCCTTTCGTCAACTACAGTCATTGCAGGTGTTTTCACTGTAAAGATCCAGAGAATGCAACAAGATGGAGATTAATTTGCAGGTCTTACCTAAAATAGCCCAGTCCATGTATTTTAAGCATTTCTTCCAGTGTAAGACAGTGATAAATTAGAAATCCCTGCCCCAGTAAGGCTTGTTAGTAAATCTGATACGCAGTTAGCTGACAACTCTGACGCATGGAGTTTCAAACCTGCTCTTTGGAAACCTGCCTTCTACACACCTCCCACCCCATTGTTAGAAAGTATATCCATCAAATTTTACATGGGATAGCTCCGATTGCTATCTGGATTATAGCAGCAACATTTTCTGCATTAGTAACTCTCTACAGATAATGTCTTGAGGACTGAGAGAGGGAGATTAAGTCTGAATAAATATCCCATGATATTCATATTTAATCATTGTACTTAGAGACTGACTAATCAGTCAAAGCAACAACTGTTACTGACATGTAGGTTTCATAAAAATATACACTAAACTGAAGCAATAAGCCTTGTCCCTTTAAATTCATCTCGAGCCTGTAAGCGGCTCCCAGACAGAACAAATTGTGACCTTAGAAATGGGAACTGATGGCTGTAATGAAAGAGCAATGTTACCCAGGAATGACAAACAGTAACTTTGGACACATCTACATGGCTGGGGGAAGGAGAAATTATCCTTTGAGTAGCTTGGTCTGGCAAATAGTATACCTTTGTAACCCTATTAGCTTCTGAGTTTAGGACAGATTAAAGCTGTTAAACCCATGTACCCAAGTACACATGTATTAACAGCACCACCTTAGAATCTTTTTCCCCCTTCATAAATGACAATAGGATGGGAGGAAAGGGGAAAACAGCAGGGGAAGAGGGGGTGGTTTTGGAGACACTGAAATATTTCTGTTTCTCTGGGTACAGAACTACAATTCTTGGCAAAAGGCTGGGAAGTGACATTTGGGGGAAGAAGGGCAGAGACAGTAAAAAAGGGCTGAGAGAGGGACAGAGATGGTGATTTGAAAATTTCTAGAAGGGACAGAGCAGATATATTGCTGATGTGCTGTAAGTAGAGCGCACCATAACCAGTTTGGCTGAGGTGAGCTGGCATGTGCTTTCACAACGAAATTTGGCTCCTCCATCACATGAAATATTCTCTGGTTGCTGCCCCATCATTTACCAGCATGGCATTCTCCTCAGGACAGAGCAAGCTGTTCTGTACCTTTAGAGACAGTGAGTACGTGTCGCTATGTCTTGAATGTTTTCACTGTAGCATATAATAGAAAGCCTCTCTACTGTAAGCATTAGCAATGCAATTTTATAACTATCTGTTCAGACAGTACACAGGAGCTTGAAAAACAACTTGAGACACCTTATTCCCTCTGGGAAATGCCAACTGAGAATACGTTAATTTAACAAATATGCGAAAGGCTGTCCCCTATTGGTGAACCATGAAGAATACCATCTTCCTTTTTTTTGTATGTATGTGAGATGTGCTTCTCCCTGCCGAGAGAGGAACAATCCTTGCGCTCTCATCAAACCGGACAGCTGAAAAGTACAGAGACATTGTACTGCCTCTTTTGCCTTGCAATGTGAATTTGATATTATCTGTACCACCTTTGACAATGCACTTGAAATTAATCAGAGGAGAAATGTCTTATTTGATTATATTTAAGCATGAACATTGATCAGTTGCATGCAATTTTAGCTTCAGAGCTGCGTGTCCAAAGTCCTTTCTGAAAAGGGCAAAACGTTACCCAGAGATACATGGGAGCTTGTATTATCTGAGTCTCTGAAAAGAGGCACTCAGGGGAAATGAGTGTACGTCTGGGAAATTAAGAATCATTTACTATCAAACTCTCTGTGAGAGTTGGACAGTATCAAAAGAAAGATCCCCAAAACATCAATCCTTTGCCCGTTCCATGGTTTCATTGCAGTTGTCTTAGCTCATCTTACTTTAAGATTCTTGCATTAATTTCTGGCAGACTACAGACTCGGTCAAGTCCCTGAGGAGACCATAGCAAGACCCACTGTTCCTCAGCACTTCAAGCGGCACTGGAAGCATCTGACTTCCTTGCCTGTAGTCTGAAAAAAACAACATGGAAACTACGTAGTCCTTTAGTCCTTTTTCAGACTTTCTTTCTGCCACAGGAGACTTGCTGTGGCCTTAGGTACAATAATAATTTGGCATCCTCAGGGCAGATCGGACTCAGAGTCGGGTGGGCCAAGACCTCTACACCTACACAATACGCACCTTGCAGGCTTTACTTCAGATGTAGTTTGTCTGGTCCCCTAGACTGGACTTCCCCATGAGGCACGTTGTTAAAAGCTCTCCAAAGGCCCGGTTGTTGGTGCAGATGGTCGCATACCCGTTAACGGTTGGCACATGTTTGGTACACGCCAGGACTAGAGCTTCAGGCTTAGCTGCCTCCAAAAACTACCTAGCTGGCATGCACCAAAACTGCTCCACAAACTGAACCAGCACAGGGCTGCACTGCTCTACTGAACAAAACAATGGTGTTCATGAGTACTTGTTAGGATGGCAGTAGAAAACTTTCCACTGTTACTGCTTGTGTCTTAAAAAGGTAGAGATCATCACTTGCGAGTCCTGGCCCTTCTCCCCTTACTTCTTAGGGTAAGGTAGATGTCCCATGATGCTCAGACGGGCCAGCACTTTTCACTGAGGAAAATAATTAGGGTGGAAAAAGGAAGAAAGGCAGAGAAGTGATGCTTATTATAGCAAGATAGTGGGCTGAAGGTGAAGATGTGTTTGCTGTAGTCTGTAGACTAGTGCTTGTGATAACTTATCATTCCTCAGCTACACAGCATCTGTGAACTCAAATAGCACACATGCTCAGGCAAGCTCCTCTTTTTCCTGAGAGAGAGTTAGGACTGCCGTAGTTCCCCCACCTGTCTCGAAAACAAGAGACTTCAGTGTAGTGAGGCAAATTTGCATGTCCTGACAGGTTTTTCTCCGCTGTCTCTCACATTCATCATTCCTTCATAAAAGGCAACAGCTTTTCCTACCTCTCACCCCCTAACCTTCCTGCTCTCCAGACACCCTAAGGGTCTTGGATGGCATTTCCCTGAGGGAGTAAAGTGTCTCAAGCTGATTTACAATAGCTTTTTTTGGAACCTGAGGAGGAATTAATATTTCACAAAAGTGACTGGGTGGGTGGAGGGGAGAGCCTGAATACAAAAATCCACTTGTTGATTGGGATTCTGGGGTGGGAGCAAAGGAAGAAAGCTTTGCAGGGAGTGTTTTCAAGCTCTTAAGAGCATGTTTTTCCAAGTGCTGTTCTTAAGCATAAAACTGTTAATAATAAGAGCACAGTAGGGTAATATGAATGACACAAAAGCCACTCTTTCATTGCAAAGCTGAACGGTTTGCGGTTTAGTAGATTTTTATGATAAAAGAGACAAAGGAATAGAAGTTTTTCCTTCTCCAAAGCTACCATGCCTGGTAACATCTTTTGCTAATAAAAAGAACTCAGCCTCCACCCCCTCCTGACATATGTTCTTACCCAATTAAAGTCCTCCCGCAGATCTGTAGGCCTATTGACAACTTGTTCCATGTCACTGAGCTTGATTTGCTGCCCTGCGACAGAAATAACAACGCAGTGCCTCTTAAATGGTCTTAGTGGTAGTAAGTGGCAGAAGAGATGGAGTTTTGCAGGCTGCCAGCCTCCTACCTGGGAACTTTGTTCAATTGTTTCTCTTTCTCTGTGTTTTCCCTTCCATCTTGCTCTTCGTCAGTAGCAGGACTTACATTCCAACAAGGACAGATTCAGTTTTCTTTTGTACTGTAGGATATCTATTGTTATTGTTGGGGTTTTTTTTGGTTTTTTGGGTTTTGGTTTTTTTTGCCAATTTACCCTAGGCAGGTTGGAGGTGAGAGGCTCTGAAGTGTGCAAATTTGCCGCGAAGGCACACAGAGAGAGGTTGCTGTCTGTGAGCACATGGAGAGGGGAAAAAAACTGTGGGAAGGAGTAACCAGTGTCCCTTAACATTGAATCCGTCTGTAAAATCTTGATGGAAAGGAGAAATCCTTTTCTGTGCAGGATACTAGGAGCCCAATTCTAGTCCAAATAATGAAACCCTCTCAAAGTAGACCTGTAGATAAGCTGTGCAAGCAGCATTAATGCCAACTATCATCTCAGCTGCAGCCCACCAGTTGGTGCAGGCTATTTGTAACTGTGACTATGCTGTTGAAAGCGAGGTAGTGTCCCCCATTAGCAGTTCAGTCACCTTCTCATACAAGTGTATGGAATCCAGATAAACCTGACTTCACTCCCTTGTCAACAGGAACATTAGGAGTAGAGGGTGTCACAAGTTCAAAACATTGAACTGAAGTTCTCCGGTCCTGTCTTCCTCAAGTGTTCACTTGGTGGCAAAATCTAAGGATGAAGTCATGAGGCTCTAAGGAGAAGCATATGAGACTGTAATGTCTACAAGAGGGCTTTGTAGTCAGTTTCTATCTCTTTCACGAACTGTGTGAAAGGCTTGGATAGGCATCTGGCACGGTTTCTGTGAGCCACTGAGGTATGTAACTTCCACTGAAATTAAGAGAAAGACCTTAAACAACTTTTTACGAGTTCTGCCATGGGGGGGGGTTATATATAAAAGAGAAATGATAACACTTCCAAGGTTTTTTTCCTCCTGTTCATGTATATTGCCTGTTTAGATCTGTATGTTCCTTGCTGAACAAGCTTTTTCCAACCACATACAGAGCTCAGCACAAGGAGGTCCCATGTTTTGGCACCACAGTAGTTTTAGGCACAGTTCTGCTATACGGACAGAAGAGCCTAAGCAGTCTGTAGTCCTTGAGTTACCAGGATCTGCTGCAGCACTTGCAGCAGAACACAGTCCCTCTCTGCCCAGCTGCTGGATCCATTCCTGATCACACATCTGGTACAATAACCCTGGGTTGATCGTCAATGACTCTGTAAAAATGCATGCACAAAGGAAAGAGCTGTACCTTGCTGCATGGCTCTAGGCCAGCTCACTCTGCAGTGCGAGAGAAAATGCCCACTACACTGTTAACTGGATCTTTGTTTCATTTCTCTGATTAAAAGCAAACCTTTGTCTCCTCCTCTGGATGCATTTGTTATCATTAGTTCATTTACTAGTGCATAAACAGCTGTTTTTAGCCTGCATTTAAAAGGCAGTAAGTTTAAACACTGATGTGTAGGGTGCAGCAGGATAAATAAAAACGTACTTGAGCAAACATACATTTAGTCATTTATTTTTCTACCAGGAGTTTTAGAGAGTTGTGGGGGTTTTTTTAATCTAAATCCATTCAGTCAGTGGTCTCAAGAGTAAAATCTTCTGCCTCAGCTTGGGGTTGATGCTTGGTTGAGTCTTAAAGCTTCATGGTTTTTTGACACTGCACTAAGTCTGAAGCTTTGATGTCTGAGACTGCTGCCTGCACAGAGTAAATCATATTTTAAAGTTTATCAGTATGAAGAGTGTGCCTTTTCTCAGACATACACACATGCATCCACACACAACATCTTTCCTCTTCTTTTAGCTACCTACAAGTTTCCTTAGGATTAAATGATTCTTTCACTTACTGTTCCCACACAGATGTTGCTGTCTTTAATTGAAAGCTCGCAGCATTTGTGCACTAAGGTAATACATACTTGTGCTTAGCAGTGCCAATTGAGGGCCGAAAGAGAAATGAAAATGTTTTTCTTACTCCACTACCATAACCACTGTACCTGGTCCACGTTGGCTATGTATCTCCATGGAAAAGCTGTTGCTGAAACTGGTGGGACTAAAGTGAAGGCCAGATCTGTGCATCAGCAGCTACTTACTCTGGCAAGAGTGCTGACTCACTCTCCTAACAGTTTCATGAAATAAGTCTCCCATCTAAATGGTGACTTTTGGTGTGCAGCTACAGACAAGACCAACCTCCATGGGCCTCCAGGGAGCTCATTTCATGGGTTGGCACAATCACTGCATAGCTCCTTTGAGTGCAACCTTGCTGTTCTGCTTTTGGCTGGGGAAATGTATGAGCCACCTCTCTGAAGCACAGAGTACTGCTAGTTGTGAAAGTCCAAACCTGCCTTTCACAGGCTAATGGAGCACATCGGGGCATGGGATTAGCGGGATTAACAGGATCAGTGTCTGAATTGTAGCTGTTCAAAGCTTTCTCCAGTGTACAGATGACTGCTGGCAGGAAAGAGCCGTGGCTCCCCATGGGAAGGGCAAGACACGGACTAAGCAGCCACTCTTCTGTTACAATCAGTTTCTCTTCTCCCAAATGTGCTTTCAATAAGAAGCAGATAGATAGTACAGTTTGCACATGCACGTGTGCCTTTGTGCCAGAGGTAAACTTTTTAACAAGCTATTCAGACCAGTGGCACTTGTGATTGCCTTTGTATATCTCCTGGTTTCCATCTACACAAGTGGGAGCACAGTAGAGCACAAAAAGATTGTGTAGGCTAAAAGTGGTGCTGAATTTCTTTACAGAGGGTTGTAAATCAAAGAGCCGCATCCAACACAATTCAGCGTACCTGACACTGAGGGCTACATATGCTGTTATCAGTTCGGTGTCTTTTGAGGAGACCCTGGAGAGATGGTATCACCAGGGAGAGAGAATATGGAGGAAGGGTGGAAGTGGGACTTTCTGGTGAGTGTGCAGTTCAAGTCACAGCCACCCCGTGCCCCAGAGCCCTTAGAAACATGAGGCCGGGACTCTGAAGAGCTGAGAGAGCAGAACTTCATTCCTAGCACAAGTGAAAAATCTCTTGGTGTAATAAAAAATTGAATCTAATCCAACATCACCTGCAGTTACGAAGGATAATGTACAAAATCTGCTGTTCCAGGTGTTAATTGCAGTGTGGCATTTCAGGTAAACCTCAGGAATGTAATACCTGTCAGTGGGACTTATACTCCTAAATCCCATCAGTGCTTTAAAAAAATCCTCACTGACCCCCTCAACCATCACAGTTACCACTGCCAATGTCTCCTGAGGTCTTTTGCACCTACTGGGCAATGTCTGGAAGTTCTCAGGGCGAGAAATAAAGCAGAGGGGTTTTTTGTCAACTGTTAAAATAACAAAACTCTTTCTTTATCAGTCATTCTTTAAAGAGCTGGGATACTCTCTCTTTTCAGCACCTACCATCTGTAGCTGTTACCTAGAAGAAAAAGTCAAGTATTCAAGCTTTTTCTGTCTTTCTTCAGTGTAGCTGCACAGAGCTCAGATGAGAAGTATATTGAAATACATTAGTAGCATAGAAAACCTCTTCCACCTACTCTATCATTTCGGCATTTTTCCTCCAGCTTCTATTTATCTTCTATGTATAGATTCCCCGAATGAAGAAAATTCTTCAAGACGTCATGATTCAGGCTGTGGGGCCAGGAGGTAACTGGGGACAAGAAAAGAAAGGGCAGGTAAAACATAATTAATTGTCTGTACACTGCTTTCCCTCAGCCATCTATATAACTTTCCTATGGAAGTGTAAATGCCTTGGTATAAAGGTCAAGATATTAACGCACTGGGCATGATTCAGACAATCTTTGTTCAATTCCTGCTATTGACTCTTTGTATGACCTGAGGTAGGTCCCTCATTTCTCTCTGTCTTAGATCTCTATCTATCTGTAAAATAGGGACAAGCATATTTCTTCTCCTTTTTCTAGTCTATTTGGACTGTCAGCTCTTTAAGCGTTGGTGTTAGGTGTGGATGCAAACACATACACAGCCTTGGCTCTCAAAGCATAATGACGGGAATACAAATATGTAAAACTGGACCTGAGCCTCGAAATCTGAAATGAGAAGAAACAGCACAGTTTATCTGGCCTCAGTGTTACTGATTTTTTTTTATTATTTGTATTCTTTGTATCAGTCACAATCCATGCTTTTAAAACAGTAAACTAGGTATGAGTTCTTCTGTAAAAAGCAGGGTGTCCGTGACAGTCTTAAGCACCTTCAGACTACTGAGGCCAATAAGAAACCTCCCAGGTGCCAGGTTTGTTTGTAACTGCAGTTTTGGGCTGCAAAGACATTCTTTAGAAAAGTCTTGCTGGCCAGTGTTTACAACAAGGCACTGGACTACAGATATCGCAGACTGATGTGGCATTGAATTCCCTGTCGTCCTCAAAGGTACTATAAGAAAGTGTAGCAGAAAGCGGTATGCTATTTAAATTCACAGCAGTAACAGCAATAAAAGGTTTAAATGTCCCCATGAACCAGCTTCTTAATATCTTAATATCCCATCAATGCTACTTCACTAACACCCCTGCTGTAACTGAGAGGAGCAGTGGGGGAGATAGGGGTTTCAGCAGCAAAGCTGGCCAAAGATGTCTTTTTCCCCCTGGCCAGTTCCCACCTGCCTTCTTACAGTTCATCACCCCTCGGCTATGTTGATACAACAGTTTATTATTAACAGTTATTTTCAGGTTGTTCATTTCAGGAATCCAGGTTACGGCTGAGCTCCGCAAACAATCATGATGGCACAAATGAGGCATATCAGACATGGGGGTCAGGAGGGGACGTGCAGAATGAGCAGCTGGGGAGCAGGGACTTCTGAGGCTGGGCTTGCTGCTGAACCAGGATGCAGTGCAATGACCCAGGTCTCACTGCATGCAGCCTGATGTCATCCTCTTAGCTGCACGTGAACGAGACTATGTGCCCTAAGAAGCTGAGTGCATAACAAATTCCTAAGGCTATTCATGGCATAGCATTCCTTGGGAGAATATCTGCGCTAATTCAAATGTTCATCTCACCGTATCTAGGAGTTGGAGGCACTGCTAGGAAACATAAGACGTCTGGACACATGTGACACGCTGTGACAAAGAATGGGGGGCATTGAACACAGACCCTGAGAAACCATAAACAGGGGAGTCAAATAGGAATAATTAGATAAGACTACTATTCCTGAATTTTTATTTTTCATTTTATTTTTTTTTTAGAAGGTGAACGGGGATGGTGGCTCACTTTCCAGCTTGTAACCTATAATTTTAACACTGATCTTACTAAAACATTGTTGAACCTCATTATGCCCGAGTTACCAAAATTGACTTCAATTTGCATGCTTGTGCAGAAGCTTATGCTAGGTAGGATAGCAACATTTATGGTCTCCAGATGGTAGCTGTTTTGATAGATGAAGGTCACATCTTTTTTAGATCCGTTTGTTCTGTATCCATAAGCAAATTGGTTGAGATTTGGGGCTGCTTTGAATGAGAATGAATGGCTGAATGATGGAACCTCAGCTTCCATGCAGGACAAGAGGGTAACAACAGAGAGCTACTAAGGATACACCTATTGATCAACAGCTTGGCCAATGTCAGCAAGCAATTTTAATCAGAAAAAAAGCCATACCTGGGGACACAAGCTAAGAAAATTACTGGCAGGGGAAGGATGTAATTTCACAAGGAGAATATTGCTAAATGTAATCTTCCCAACAGAGATTGTGGAGATAAGCCCATTAACAACCTTCTGTTTCTGCTTCTTTGCATTATTTTTCTCTTTCTTAGTTGCAAAATTTAAGAAAGCATTTCATCTCTTACAAATTATATAGAGTTTTATGCATATTTGTCTACTTACTTCCATTAGCAAGGGTAGAAAGAATTTTTTGTCACTTATCATATCATTAATCCTGGGCTTTTAGGCTTGATTCCACTATTGTGAATAGAGTCACTTCCACAATCTGTTTGAAAATTATTATATCAGTACTTTTCTTGTGCAGAAGAATTGACCAGCTTTCTGACAAATGGTGCACATAACATGCAGTTGCATTCTCACAGGTGGAACACGCAGCCTTAAAGAGGACAGAACCAAAGCCCAGGAGAAAGAACGGGCAGAAGAGAGCAGAACAAGCCTGGATTCTCAGAAGTGACTCATGCTAAGAAGCCTAGAAGAAGATCTTGCGTTAAGCTAGCTTTGAATGCCTAACGTCTGAAGATTGGAAGCATTTAAGATGTCTCCAACCTGAGCCAAAATCAGCTTCACTCTGGAATTTGCTCACTGATTCTTCTCCTCTCTTTGGGCTGACGACTTCATTTGTCCCACAGGTCCTTTACCAATGCATTTCCATATTGTGGCTGTACTCCTTTCATCTCGCCTCATTTCCTGAGAGAGCTAAACTACTTGGAATGCTTTTCTTTTTCCAAATCGAGAGTTCAAAGGATGGATTTTTAATTAACTATTCCTGATGAGTGGTTTCATTGAATGAAGAGAAGGGAAATTGTTCTAATAACCTTCTGTGTTGCAGAGGAGAGGGATAGTGAATTCGAGATCTTACGAGTAAAAGGGTACCCTCCCACAGTATTGAGAACTTCCCAGAACTGTAACGTGTTGTTTTCCGCAGAATGATGTAGATGATTTGGGCATGCTGCTACACCACTGCTTTGCTGAAATGAAGATGAGCTCCACTACTAAAGACAGTGCCATTCCTTCTTCACAGTGAGGATTGTCCCAGTGTGGTCACATGGTTCATTAGAATGAGGACAATTTCTCCATGGAGAAAGATCATAGACATAAGGCCAAAATCTTAATGTATCTCAAGCCCCTGGGTTCATTAAGGGAATATTTGTACAGGAAGACGCAGTGTTTGCACGCACTATGACTATTTTGAGGTACCGTCCATGTTGGTTGTAGAGCATCCAGTACAGTTCCTTCCAAGACAGTTGGAGCATTGCCGCTATACGCTGGTCTGAACCTTGTCAATAAGCACAGTGGGACTTCCTAACGCTGTGAGAGCATCAGCCATACTCTTAAAAAAAAAAAAAAAGACACATAGACTTGTGAAGATTTTCAAATTATTATTAAGATAGATAGGGTCAGATTTAGTCTACTGTATTTAGAGGCTAAGAATAGCCTAGGAGAGCCTGTGGGGCATAAAGCTTAGAAGAAAGGGTGGTGGCTACTCACTAACAGTCACAGGGTCAGACTCCAGAGTGCCTGCAAACTTCCCTGAGAAGTCAAAAAGGGCTGCTAATAATAGATTTTCATGAGTTAAACTTTTACCTTGTCCTTTTCAAAATTCTGCCTGGTAACATGAGTTATATGCTACCAGACAATTTTCCTAAAGTGGTTACAGTATGCACCAATGATAGCTATGCTCTTTGTCTGGCTATCATTTTAGAACATGCTTTAACTGCATCTTCTGCAGGATATAGCCTCTCAGGGAATCTTTCAGAGACAGAATTCAGTGCAGACAATCCATCTCTTACGTGTAGTCATGCAAAAGAAATAAACCAAATTAAGAATGAAGGCGTCAGTCATCTTTGAATGGATCCGAATTCTTTCTCCCAGGAGAAGGCAGAAAGACAGTAGTCATAATCTTGCTGTAGTTTGTACAACACTGACTAACACATGTTCTCCCTGATTTCAATGGAAATTCTACTTGGCTTCTGTGAATTTTGAAACCCTCAGGTGAGGAATTAATTGAGGGTTACCAGCTACAGGAAAACAATGACTATCTCAACCAGCATTGCTTTCCAAACCAACTTGAGCACAGGAATGCAACATGACTGAGCCTGGCTTTGGCTACAGTCCTGTGGTTTGTGCTCCTCTGAGGGGCATAGTATGAATTGGAACTTTTTTGGGCCAAGCAGGACCTAGTCTCTGGGTTTTGCAGAGGTCTTTAAGAATCAGAAATTAGCAGCAGGAGGCAGCACCAGCACAGCACCTCGCTCCAGCAGTGTTTTCCATTGAGAACATAGGCAGAGTTGAGGTGTTTGTCAAGGTATCCTTGAGGTGTGACAGCACTTTAGGTGGGACGTGGGCACCTTTCTGCGCCACCCAGGGAGCCTCCCAGCACACAAAAGTGTTAATGAGCTCTGGAGTCCAGCATGAAGGTGCTGACTGAATTAAGTCATCTTTGGGCCTAGGCAGTGTGGAGAGCAAATACTGTACATCACCTTCTGAGAGGCTGGCTCCTAACTTCAAATTAATCCCTGCTTAGAATGTTTGAACCTTTATGTCCTCATCCATAAAATGGATTTAACGGCATTTTCCTGCCTCTCGAGACAGCTGGGTAAGCACACAAAAGTGTGTGCCTTAGCACTAGTGAGAGTTTACAAATAGGAATAAATGCGTACCGTCTAGATTAAAAAACTATGGGGGCATTTCTTCATTTTGCTGAAAATAACTGAATCACTAAGGTCACTTCTGAGGGCATATCCCAGAGAAACTCTTATATTTTGTGGAGGAAACGGTGGGGCCAGAACCCATCAAATGTAAAGGTACATGAATAAATATGCAAAGAGCAGTCCAACGTTTTCACACTGTGGAACTCATTTGTTTTGGATTTTTGGTTTTGGTTTTGGGGTGGGTTTTTTTTTTTGGTTGGTTGGTTGGGGTTTTTTCCCACAGAAAGAAGACTTGAATAGAGACAGCTGCACTAGGGTGAGAGCCGTTGCCTCAGATCACTGTCTTTGGGCTCTGAACTCCAAAACTAATGGAACAATTCCCAGTCCTTTCAGTCCCCCCCTTTCTCATAGAAACAGACGGTCAAATGAGAGAAGAAAAGAAAAATAAATCCATGTTTCATACACAAATTATTTAATCCAAAGCCACCAATTATTATGATATGTGCTTATAGACTTTGACTAGGGTGAAATATGGCCACATCTACTGTTTAACAGAATATTTTTATTGTACAGAAGAAGGACCAAACATGAGTTTGAACTGCATATGTAAGAGCAGGCTATACCTTCTTTCCCAGAGGTACAGAGGAACTATTCCTCTCATACCTGCTTTGCCTTTTGCCCTTTACTCATGTATGTCTGCCTTCCTACACTTGTGCCTATTACTAATGGTTGATGCAATAAAAAGTTAATTTGTGGCAGGATCAGGAAGCGCTAACTCTAAGCAAGCAAGGAATATCATCGTATAAAATGGCTTGAACTTTAAATTGCTACTTGGGGCTTGAATCCAATGGACTTTATTGCTTATAATCTGAAGTGGAACAAAACACTCTCTTCTTTTCTTGGTTTTCTTTCCCAGGTGTTTGAAGTATGATCTTTTGAAGCATCCTCTGCTGTTTATCACAAAACCAGCTGCAGAGCAGAAACATGTGAGATGTACAAGGCAAAATGAATAGAGGTTGTCATTCTTTCTGGTTTGTCTCTTCCTATATGCTTTCTGAGGTTCCCTTGCAGCAATACCAATCATTTGTGATTACAGTGAGTATGTTTACGTCTGTATGTTTAGTACCAATTTCCAAGCTGAAGACTATGATTTTATTGTGTATTATTTATAAAGTTCCTGCTAGGCCTAATACTTGCTTCATGAGAAATCACTGTTGAGTATTTGAACTGAACATGTCTCATTCCACTTAACAACCCACTTTATCAGCATACTGTCCGCAACAATGCTGAACCCACTTCACATCAGGGTAAATTTTAACTGTTCCATTACTTTATCAGAAGATTGGCGTTCCTTATTGATAAATACCTTCCTAATACCTTGTACTGACTGTGCCACCTGACAACAGGGTCAGGGTTTCTTGTACACAGTTGAATGTTATTTCACCACCAGCATTTTACTCTGGAAACTTTGGACTATTCCCAGTTTTTCAAGTCAGCAATTGGATCATATTAATTTAGGTCTGGCTGTGCAAATGTATTGATTTGTAGCCTGTTATTGTTTTGTGCCTTGTATTTATGTGGCTCTAATGGACTGAAAGTGTTTCAAAACTGAAGGGGATTAAAATATAGAGCTTTTTCTCTGAGCAAGTGTAGGGAATATTATCAACTTGAAATCTGTTTTAAAATGTGAATTTACAGCATACATATATATATATATATACACACACACACTGTGATTTTCAACCTAGAGATACTCTGCCATCCAGTAATTGAGTACAAAGCCATGAAAAGAGTAGACAGAAAGTAGCGTACTGAGAGGAAACAATGATGTTGGCAACACAAACCCTTGTCAAATGTGAGGAATGAGCTTTGAAACAAGCTCTGACTTTGCCTTAGTGTCACTTGCTTGGTCGAACAATCTCACCCCCTAGCCAGACATCACCATATGGTCAGTGACAACTTTCCATTAAAGCCCTGTCGTGTTTATCATCTCCTTTTACATATAGATAAAAAGCAGTCCTGTGAGCTGCCTGTGGCCTCCAAGAGGTGTTTATGTTTAAAAGACGTATGCGCTTGAACTTGCCCCCATCCTTAATGCTTTAAATTTCCAAGTCCAGTTTCAGTGTTTTGAACCCTTGTTCAGCCACTGCCAACCCTGAAAACTGGAGCGAGTCTCCATCTTCAGCAGTTCCCTAGGTACTGAGGATGGTTTTTGGAGAAGCTTAGGACTCAACTCTTGACAATGCTGAAAATGTCACTGTGCAGTTGACTCAAGCCCCACATGTTGCTGCGCCTGCTTTGCCTACCCGCGTATCCAAGGGGCATTTTCAGAGCATGGCTACACAAATATGAAAGTTGTGTCATGCACCTCGACTAGCAAGCAAGGAACCTATTGTGTTGTAAGAGCACCAGTCACACTTACTAAGGAATCCTGGCACCCTTAATGAATGACAGAAAGGTGCTAATGATCCAAACACCTGCTCATTCTTAAAATTGCTTAATCTTTGTAGAACAAATTAGATTATAGGAGTTTTAAGTTAACTGGATGTCCTCATATGCATGGCTGGGCTTTCCCAGTAATCCTATACAATGCATGTATCCAAGGCAGCATTCAGTGGCTCCTTGCAAATCCCCACAAAGCAATTACAGGTCTTTCTACATACTCAGGAATTGTCACTTTCAGGTGCAATTAAACTAAAATTGCTTTCAGTAGATACTTGGCTATGATGACTTTTGCTGGTCATAATTCTCTCTACACTTTGTTGATTCTTCAGATAAAAATTATATTTCTCTTGTGCCCTGGAAGCTCAAGCTCATTTTTGACCAAAAGTATCCTCAGAGAGTTATAAAACTTAGATGATATAACTGCACATTACCTAGTAATGAACATTGTGAGAATCAGGCCAGGAAGATGAAGACAAGAGATATGAATTAATGTTTTAATAATCTTCCTCAGACTAGTACAAGTCATACAGGTAGGGAACCCAGTAACTGTTTGTGAGCGATGCAGCTCCTCCAATACGGACTGATATTACTTTATAACTCTCCAAGGAGATGATACTCTAATGTTTGCAAGGACAGATGGTCACTCAGCTACCAATAAGGTTATAACCTTGTCCCAGCAGTATGGTGCAACTGTGCACTTTGAACAGAACTGCTATTTACAGTGCCACAGCTTTTGCTGAAGACATAGGAAGCTGATTAGTTTATTTTGACTTCTATTTAATCCTAGGCTATGCAAGACATTCTCTTCTACTGACACAGGGCATTCATCATTTTTATAAAGGAAAGCAAGGACCTGTTCAATTTCTGATAGACTAACACTAGATTTGAATTGAAATACAGCTGTGAATCATGCCACTTCGTTCTTCAGTGGTATGACAGAATACTTGTTGGAGCAACATCGCTGACTGCACCCTATTGATATCATCCTTCTCTGGTACAGGAGTCAACCAATATGAGACATTTTGGCAGACCTACACCATGCCAGGCTTCCCACGCATACACATATGCTATCAGTTGAGATCTGCTGTGATTGCTCCATGGTTGAAATAGGCAGAAGAATAGTGTCTTGTTCTTGCATTTTAGAATACCAAGAAT
Source organism: Cariama cristata (assembly GCF_000690535.1). Lineage (NCBI taxonomy): Eukaryota > Metazoa > Chordata > Aves > Cariamiformes > Cariamidae > Cariama > Cariama cristata. The sequence continues at coordinate 61,719 of NW_009611235.1, forward strand.
CTTCAAAGACAGTGCAAATACTCTATTCTGACATCTCAAAGTAGCAACCCCAAACACTACAGAACAATACACTAGAGAAGTGGGTTTACCCATTATAGACTAAGAGGCTGTCCTCTGGCACTATGCAAGGTGTAGGACTTTCCTGACTTATTATTTGAACACAGCTTTTCTCTGGGAAAAACACCTTGTCCAGTTTTAAAGATTTTGTTCAATGGTGGAGAACACAGTACAAATCTTGTTTACTTGTTCCTGTTTACTTACCTTCTCTGCTAAAAATGTGACACTTTTCTACTCTGAACTGGTCTAGATTTAACATCCAGCCAGCCAGCCTTGTTAAAGCTTTGTCTATAGGATGGAAAACTTTCTATCTATTTTCTAATTTCTGTTCCTTGTTAAGTACCTACAGTCAGTGTTCAAGACAATACATAGTGGTTTTGTGATGAGATTGCACCGTTTTAGAGATGTTCTATTAGCCATGCTTTTCACAGACTCTTAGCATCATCCTTTTGGCTCTTCTTGGAACCATTTTCAACTTTTCAGCACCAGTTTGATGAGATTTACAGAAAAGGGCCAGTACTGGCCCAGATCTCTTCCCACCCAGGGTTTTCAAAACAGGCAACACAACTTCCATTCCATGCATGTTACTATCAGTATAGCAACAAATACTGAAAAGGTTTTAATCTTACATTTTTAAGTACCTGACTGCTGTGAGATGGGTGCAATGTCACAGAAATAGCACTCAACAAAGCCAATGTGCCTCAGTTGACTCTGTTCCCCCAGTTGGGTGGTCCAGAAAACTTGGCTTCAGTACAAAAGGGAGTACATTTGCGGTGAGTCTAGCAGACACAGTCTTCTCAGCAAATTTCACTCATGTCAGTAAACCAGAAAATTGGGAACAAGGGGCAATTAGTAGAGAAACTGTTACCACTGCAACCTCTTTTGTTTTCTTTAACATACCCTCTTGATATGTTCCGTGTTCAGAGTTACTTTCCAGTTCGTCAGCCACTGTTAGTCCAGCTCCTGGTTGACGAGTGTTTAAAAAAAGTCAGTTAACCAATAAAAACCTCAGCCAAGCTCCGAAGAAGCATCTGGCATTGGTTGTTTAGATGTGTCTGTGAGCAATGGTAAGCTACAGGAAAGCCAAGCCAGTATTCAGACATTACTTTTTGGCAATGGGATTTGCTGTGATATTTCTCTTCTGTATTAACAGAAAGGCTCTGGCTTTTGTTTTTTAACCTTGTTGTTTCAATGCCAGAACAGTAGAAATATAACACAAGTTAAAACAATAGCTCTTAAAAGATGTGATATTTTCTTTCATCTCCTGTTTAGTAAGGAGCCTTGGTAGTGCCATTTCATATAAAGAACTGCAAAAGTCACAAGGTCCAGAAATACAATAATTCCAGCAATGACAAAAAAATGACCTGCTTTGTCTTTTTATTGACTATAAATGTGGTGAAAAAGGCCACTCCACATCCTCAGCCACAACTAGTTAATTATTTTCTGTTGTTTTTTTGTAGATGTTTCTAACCAACATTAAGCAAAATGTACATTGTGGAACAAACCATCCATACAGTATATGCCATAATTAGTGTTTAGCAATTTCACACTAGCAAAAATTTATTAAAACTTCACGACTCATTAATAGTAAGTGATCATAATCACTTAATAGAAAAGGAAACTGAGCTAATGATAGAAGTGCTGATTAATGTTTTTGACCTTAAGACAGGAAGTCAAGTGAAATTAATGTCACTGGGTGTTGAAAGTTAAGTTATTGTCAAGCGTAGATAGTCTGTCATCATAAAAGAAACTCCCCAACTACACAAATTTTATGTTCTTCAGCAGAAAAATATTCATTGTCTATACTGAGTGGCATTTTTTAAAATCTTACAGCTAAATTTCAAGTAAGCACAAGATGATTGTCTCATTTTTAGCGGGCATGGTGGCATCGGGTATACGGTTGGACTTGATGATCTTTGAGGTCTCTTCCAACCATAATGATTCTATGATTCTATGATTTATTATTAAAATTGGTTAAAAAAAATTATCTAAACATGCATATATATGGTCATTTCAGGAGGACATCTCACAGCAATACCTAACATGCTAGCAACCAAGGGACATTATATTTAGCTCTTTTTTGGTCAACAGGATTTCTTTTATGAGCTCAGGTTAAATATTGTTCAAGGGAGTAACACAGTACAGCTCCCCAGTCAGTTGCCTAATCACATATCAGATACTTGGGCACTGCCGGAGCTGACAGAACAATTGTTTCTACAGCCAGTTGTGTGCCTGGAAAGCATCTTCCTTATCTTCACATCTGGCTGCTTCTGATGCCCACTGGGGCTGTAGCAAGTGGTGGCATTTGAAGCGCAGCAGGCATTGGGCTGGACAAGAGATCCAGTGACCAACCTTAGGTCAGATTAATGTGCCACTATAACATCTGTGTAGACCCCCATTGTGCAAGGCTCACAATGTCTGAGGTAACACAGGTACCAGCTTGTAAGTGGAAAAGTCTCCTCCTTCAGCAGTAGATATTTTTTTTTTCATATGTGTTTGTTTCTTTTTTTTGAAATGAGACATTACTTTAAACCAGAGTCACCAGGACATGCTAGTTCTTAATTATGCCACAGGCCTGTGTACTACTTTTAAGGAAGACGAAGGTTCTGGAGCCTCTCACAAATTGGCCTAATCCCATCCCACTGAAGAGGCTGATTGGAGATGACTCAGCCTTTCACCCAAGAAGGCCAACTTCTTTCTATATGCTAACTCAGGCTGCTAGCACTCCAAAACTCCATTTGAATAAATTTCCTTAGACTATTCAACAATTCCCATGATGGGCAGAGAGGGAGAGATGGTTTCTTGAAGGTACGAGCAGAATCCTGGCTATGTGTTAGTGAGTTTTAAGTTCATTTGACATCAAAGTCACAGAGGGAAGGACAATCCCTTTCTAATAATGTCACTCAATATTTGTATCTACATTTGTATTAATAATAAAACCCTCAGGCAGTGAGTTATATGCAGATATTGATCCGCTCAAAACAGCACTGCAGTATTGACAAATATTGTTTTGGAGACAAATAAAAGCCAAACTGTATTTATAGCCACCAGATTCTGACCTCTGACAAACAGGCAAATATCGCTGCTCAGCCAGGTTAATGCTACCTTTGAGGCCTCTCCAATCCAGAATGAAGCCAGAAGTGGATTGGTGAATGTAGATTTATTTTTTAATCTTTGGTTTTATGCTTTTATATCTCTCTGTGTGTACTTTGTGAAACACTTTTGCAACTGCCTCTCTTTAAGATTTTTGCATTAAGGTCTTTTTTGAAAGCAAGAGGGATGTGGCAGACTTGTAAACCCAGAGGTAAATGCCATCTATTCAGCTAGCCTCACTGAGAATGTTGGTGGAATGTTGCTCTTTTTTTTTAAAAAAAAAATACACAATAGGAATTCAAAGACTTCAATGCCAGGTCCTTCCGAAGCAATTGACTACCAGTCTTTATTTTATAATGCTACAAAACATAAATGTATTTTTTGTTAAAGAGACTGTGAATTATGCTTTCTACCTCAAAGCAACATATTTTCTAACATCCTCTCTGGGAGGAAAAAAACCAAACCACCACCCAACAAAAAAACCTTCTGCACAATGACTATGGAGCAACATTTCCCAGTCCCTATTTTCGCTTGTTCCTGGCTGTTGTTCTGCAGTTTTCCATAACTAATACAGATAAAATATTTGGCGATGCAGAATTAGGGAGTGTAATTTGTATTTGGGGCCAAAAAAACAGGCGTACCACCAAAAAAATGGATTTTATTGTTACCAAAACATTGTTTCAGGATATCATACTCCTGTCTCTGAATGTAAGACAGAATTCAGCATGAAGCAGACAATAACACACACAGATTTTGTTGCCAACACACAGGAACCGTGCAAGTGTCAGGGCTGGCCAATTGCTTGGGCAGAGTGGTTTGGAGAGCTGTAGGAGCATGCTTGGAAAATGGTTAAGTCCACCTTTCAACATCCATGTCCTAGACAGCTGAAACCTTCTACTGGTTTAAGGGCACACTGGAACTGCATGTCTAAGAAAACTCCTAATGGGAACCTGGCCAATTTACCTTTTCTAACATGTCTGTCATGCACCTGCTTTGAAGACATCAAACTGCCTCTTCTGCTTACTGGGTTGTCATTCAAAATGGCGCTGCATAACTCAACCTATTTAACTGAAATGATTCTATAAATGTCATTAAAAGTAGACAACCCCACATATGCGGGCATCACTACACCTTACTAACATTCCTACCAAAAGTCAGACAAATTGCCTGGTGTGATGAGCGTTGTTTGTTTAACACCTAGCATCCAGGACAGTGGAGAGAGAATGCAGTTGCTTCATGAGGACACTGGTCCTCTCTATCATGACAAGAGATTGATGCTATGAGACATCATTCTTTATTAATGGCATAATACATATATGTGGAGGAAGGGCAATGTGGTTTGTGCACCTTCTAGGTATACCCCTGGTACTAACTTACCCGGTAGGCCTTTGTCCAGTAAAAGTAACCCAGTTGCCATCGTCTTTCAGCCCAGAGGGAAATTGTCAAAGGGAGCCTATGTGTGAATAGTAACAATTAAAAGTAAAAAAAAAAAAATAAAACCCACAAAACCTAAAAATCAAACCCACAGATGATGCATACTAAAGAACCCATCTAGTCATGCATAGCTGGCTGCTTAGTGGTGTTGAACAGAGTTTGGTTTTCTTCTGTCCCTGGGGAGGCTGCTGCTCAGTGAGTTTGTCACGGAGCTCTGCCTCTTGAACGGAGGCTTCACTGCTGGCCCTCCCTCCCTATTCTCATCTTTCACAGCGCTGGTGCTGTGGCAGCATAGAGAAAGAGGGAAAGGAGATAGAAGGAAAGCCTGTCAAAAATTTCGATTGCTTTTGTGCATCACATTCCCCAACTGTGTGTCTTTGAAACGGTTAAACGCTTGGGAGATGGCACCGTGGGAGCTGAAGTACCTGCAGCACTTTATGCACAGGACCCTAAGAGCAGCAGAGGCACTCCAAAATCCTAGCAACTTCAATAGGTGGCCCAGGAACCCCACTTGAGCTATTGGATGCTCCCATACAGATTCCGCTGCCTTCCCCTCCCACCTTGAAAAACACAGATCATCTGAGCAGCAAACAATGGTGGGACAGTTAAACATCTCCTGCTTGCATCACCCCATGCAACTCTAGGCCCTTCTGGAGCTGCCAAAACATGATGGTTAGTAAGTAGGATGGTGACCTGCTGCTGTTTTAGTTGGGAACGTACTTTCAGCCCTAAAAGAGCAGCCCTTTTATTTTGGATTACATGGATTCTACCACTCCCATCTTTCTTTCATCCTGCCCCCAAACCTTGCTTCCACTCTCTGAGGCAACAGCAATTGAACGTGTCTGGCCTTAAAATGGCAGGAGGCTCTGGTCTGCCCTTTGCTGCGCAGCAGTTTTTTCACGGGTGGGTGTGATTGCTCTTTGCCCATAATACATTAATCTGTTAAGTCTTCAGTTTGAATATGAGTAAATGCAGAAATAATTTTCCTGGTTTCTAGTCATCATCACGAGCAAGTGCATCATGAGAGCTTGTTTGTCCGCCTTCCTTTTCCCCTTCAAGCACACTCTGCATTTCCTAAAATATTCCCCCACCACCACCGCTTTGTCTTCGAAACCTTCGCAGCTTTTTTGCTCCCATTGTGTGAAAATAGGAGCGAGCCTTTTCTTTCTGGCCTGGCAGGATGAAGGGGTGGGATGGGTGTGGAGTCGTGTTTGCGTGCCAGAGAGTGAACAAGTATGAATAGGGCCAGCTGGCCACTCTTGTGCCCGTCTTTCCATCATTTCCATCTGATATTCCCTGCTCATTGTAATTTTGCAGGCCATATTCACTAACACAAAAAGATTAGGGAGCAAGCAAATGCACAGATATTTAAAGGGAAAAGCTTTATTTCTTATTTTCTTAGATCATAGTGGACTGTAAAACAACAGGGAACAATGAGACTAACCTTTAATAAGCTTGTTTTCCTTTTTTTTTTTTTTGCCAGTCAAGCTTCCTTTTTTTTGTATAAATCAAAACAGAACAACCAACCAGGAAATTTTTCTCACAAAACCATGCTTTTTAATAAAAAAAGAGAATAATGTTTATTGAGAGGGATTGTTTTCTGGATATGTACAATACTAATGTAGGAGGATTATGCTAACAGAAAACGCCAAACATCATGAATTGACTTCCAAAGTGTGGACGGTCCAAAGAGCAATTTCCTCAGAGCAATGTCTAAGTAAGTCAACAGGAACAAGTGAACAGTGTTTTTATTTTTTTACAACAAATTACCAGCCATTATGACTGAAGACCTGACACATAATAACCTGCAGTGAGATGTACAAAAAGCCATAAGACAACACAGAATTTACACAAGAAGGTAACTGTGTAAGAATTTCCTCCAGAAAATGGAAGCATGTTCTAGACAGATAGTTTTGGAAAAAGAGAAGGAAAAAAAAAAAGAAAAAAAAAGTAGGAAAAGACTAACATTGGATATCCTCAGTTCACAGTGAATGCCAGTCTTCCTGGGTCCAAATGCTACCCATTACCTTTATCTGCATCCTTTCTGCCTACCCTCAATTAATCCCTTTATCATTGTGATGTAACAAAATCACTTTTACTAGAGCCTTCCCCTGCTATTTGCTCTTTGCTGCAGCTCTTGTCAACTTGCACCTTACACAAAAAGTGCAAACTTAGACATACCCTCAGGTGAAAGACACATACACCTTCCCAGCATGAGCGGTACTAATCACAGCTAATCATTTCAGCACTAAGTAATGCTACACAAAACATCATACAAACTCTGTTAAGCAAACTCCGTAGCAATAATTTTGGAAGAGGGGAGACATGGAGATTAATAATTGCCACCAGTTGTTTCCCACGTGTTGCAGTGCTTTGAAGCAATTTCTTCCACTGCCTGCCATTTGGATTTTTTTTTTTTTTCTCATCCAGAAATAGTGCAGGGTACTGGGAAGAGGCAAGAGGTTGATTTTTATGCCTCACTTCTACTGTGACCCTCCCAGAGAGGAGTCAATATAAAATCCAAGACCATATTTTTGCTTTCAATTTTTACCTCCACTTACTTCTCTTTATAAGCAGCGTGTGACTCAGCTCAGTCTGCATTGTGCACTCCCGACTGCCAGATGCAATCTATGGTGGGGCTTTGTTCCACCTCTAACAATCCTTACAAACTCTCTCCTTGAGTTAACTTTCACTTAATGGTTAAAGTCTTTGTCCCACCCCAAAGCATGCAGAGGATGTTGTTACTAATAACCAAGTCTGGGGATGGGCAAAGGAGACTCTGTGTTCCCATCAGCTGCATTTTGATTAGCATACTCCTGAGAGAATTGCTTCACCTCTCAAAAGGGGGAACAGTTTCCATGGGCTGATTCACAAAAAAAAGTATGATTTCTTTGCAGTATCTCCTGCTAAAATAAATGGTGATTCCCTAAACAATAATTTTTGCATCTTCAGGCTTTTTCCTGTTTTTGATAAAGGTTTCCTTCTGTCATATATATCCTATTCCATAAACATTATCAGGAGAGGACCATGATGTCTTAATTTTATTTTGAAAATTACTGCAGAGTTTCAGCAGATTTGCTGGCTTCTGTGCTTGAAAGGAGTTTACATCTCCCTACGGTTCAGTAAATCTATGGGGTTTAGCTTTCATAGCTTTTAAGCTTCGACCTAAGGACAAGTGCAATGGTCAAAATCAACTTCTTATTCTGTGTACACCAACTAAAGAGTTGTAGCCAGCAAGCCTGGCATGACTTAGTTGTCAGCATGTAGCTCTGGAAAGGTATATTAGTGTGGTCTAAGTGAACTTTGCACCAGCTAGACAGGCCTGGGTGATGAAGTAGACACAAAGGCTAGGTACAGTACAGACCAGGTAGCGCCAACATACCTCGTGTTACCAGTGCGTCTGTGGTCAGACAGACGAATGCTGCTGCCTGTTAGTGCCCACTGTGGTACTGCTTTTATGCAACTGGCCAGTAAATATCGACTGAGACTACTGACCTGAGATGGACTTGGGTTACTGAGACTGATACCAAGAACTAGGTGGCATCAGTCAACAATTTTCAGATCTTTGGCACTTCCAAGCAGATCCAGTGAATGAACTCAGAAAAGGGTAGGGTGGGGGCTCTATTTCAGACAACAATAAAACAATAAAAACCATAACATTTTTGCATTTACAACAGCAGGACTTTGAATGTCATCTACTGTCAAAGCAATGTCCAGCTGAAGGAGTCCTGAGGAACTTTGCATCATTGGTACCAATGCTGGAAAACTGCTTAACATGAGCTGGCCAACATGGCGAGCAATGTAATGCCACGATACCACCTCTAATTACTTATGTTTATCCATAACATCAGTTTGGAGAATGAGTGGCTTGAAGAAACCTGAGAACAAACATGGCCTCATTTACTGGAAGCTGAATCCCCAAAACTCCTGCTCAGTTTCATAAGGACTGAAGGTGCTGGGCAGGGGGTATTCAATGCTTCGGAGGATAGAAGTCCGTAAGAAGTCAATTATTGTGATATTCTGGCAGGAGGAATTTGAAGAAAATTGCCCTTAAATCTATGACTCATTTTCTCCTGGATTCTAGGAAATTCTCTTTTTGACAGATTAAAAAGTAGTGCAAAAGAATTAAAGTGTGTTGGAACCAGTAAAAGCAGGGGAAAACAGGATCAGGTTTGGCTGCTGTAATCCAGGTAGCAATTAGCTCTAAGTGTACGCATGGCAAAGCTCCGCTATTGGCACGTGGCAAAGGTAAGACAGCAGAAACTGCAGCTGCTCTGGTTAAACGTGCTCAGCGAACTTTAGTGAGTAGTCTAGATGGTACCAATTTATAATGCCACAGTCTATATTGATACAAAATGCTACTGAGAAATTGGTTGACTCTGTGCTCCTTTAAACTTCAGATAATCTTTAGGCCACATCTTGAATTTGTCGCTCTGGCTTTATGAATGATAAAAGAGATGGAGCAGCTAAGTTGGAGTTGCAGGACTTGGCTTCTGACTATTGAGGTGACCATATCTAATATGTATCTATTAAGCATAACCATTCCCTCAAGGCAAACATACTCAGATGAAGAGAACATGGAATAAGGATGTATGAAATTCAAGATAATATTGAGTTAAAAATGGGAATTCACCACCCTCCTTGATTTTACTTTAAAAATGGACCCATCAAAATTTATGAATGAAACTTCTTACTCTTGAAAAAAAATACTACTTAGCGAGACTTTATCTATTTGTCTGAAATTCCAACTAGAAAATACATTAGGAGTATTTAAATATTTCTAAAAGATTGTGAGAGTTTAAAACTTTTTAATCCTTATTCAGTACCAAACTAAATTTTAAATGCCATCTGGGGAATAGCCATATCATGTTGTAGCTAATCAAACTAGTACTAAACAGATAAAATAAATTGCAATTTCCTCCCCCTGTAAAGGTGTTGGTCATTCAGCAGAGACATATTCCTGATTGCATTTTTTTTTCTCAGAAGCAACGGTTGTAATTAAAAAAAAAAAACCCAACGCTGAGGCAAATCTATAACGTGGATTACTGTAGAGTATGGAGAAAATGACCTTCTGAAGTTAAAGAAGAAGCTGAAATAGCTGAATAATTGAAATGTCATAGGAGAAACTGAGCTGGTAAGAAAAAGCAAATATTTAAAGATGAGAAATATTTAACAAGTCACTGGATTAATTTCTCTGTCAAGTTCATCAGAAGCAAATATATTTCTATTTGATGTCAGGGACATCAGGTAGAATCTGACTAATCTTAAGGGCATAAAACAACCTTGGAGGCCTCTTTAGCCCAGAACAGTTTTAATGCAGAAGTCCTGTCAGTGAACATGTATTTTTCAGTGAGGTAGATCTACCTTGGTGTTGAAGACAAACAATTGCATTTTATGAAAGAAAGTTGTGTTTGCTGTATAAATAACTGCTTATTCTTCCATCTTTTACTGCTTGCTCTGAAGGAGCTGCTGTTCTAGCAGAATCCAGCTTTTTTATTACAAGCTAAATGTGAGATACTCCTGTCACTTGACATACACAAGATGTATGTCCCTTCAGGGAGCTGTTCTGAGTTTTTATCTTCTCCTTCACTGGTTTCTCACCATCTCTCCTCCGCGGAAATATCATCGTGATTAAGCCAACAATCACAAATTAAAATTAGACTGAGATTTCAATGTGATTTCTTCATCTCCAGTCTAATTACACAGGCTTAGTAAAGGTGTATACTTCCATGTTTTCAGGCTACTGATTCAAATGGCAACATCCCTCAAATTGTGAACAGCCTCACATTCAAAAGGTTGGGTCTTAGGGAGACCTAATTTCATTAAAAAAAAAGGCTGGGAATAGGTCTCCAGACAGACGCAATGCTTTGAAATGATTAAGAATTAAGAATTCCCGTTCCTCTTAATTCTTCCTAATGACACCGTGTGAATGAAGCTGTTCAATGGAAAGCGGCCAGTGCCCCAGTGAAGACGGACGGATGGCTCCTGCTCAGTGCTCGGTACCTCCCTCCCCATTCTCTTGAAGCAGCTGGGGTCTCAAGGAGCAGAGTCAGTGAGACGAGGGCCACACTCCCCGTGACCGACCACATCGCTGTGCAGACGCTCCTGGGGGGCTGCTGCCCACGGTCGGTGTCACTGCCTGCACTGGGCCAAGGGAAAGCCTCAATTGCTGTTATTTTTACTAATATCTGAAAGGTTTATCTTCAGCGCCTCTTTCATTGGACCAGCTTGTGGAATTAATATCTATGTTAAATACTGCAAAACCTTAGCCATATATTTCAGTTCAGTTTGAATTCTGTCTTTGTGTGTACTACTTTGAAGAAGAACCATAAATGTAATGATCAGGTTATTTAACATGGCAGAGTATACACACTCCTATTTATACTAATGACCATGTCTGTTCCTTTATGTTAAATAAAAAAGATGATTTGTATATGTTTACGGTAGCCCATGATTTAATTTACACACAACTAAATTGGTTAAATTCACAATTTAAACAGTATATCATCTGTATGTACATCCTGTATTTGGACAGTTCCTGTATTATTGTTATATTGATAAAATTAACGTATTAAAGGAATATATAAAGCCCAGCCTAAGCTTGCTCATTGAGCCTTCAACACATGACATTTTAGTGACTGAAAGGGGAAGAAATTAAACAATTTGCATACTTCAGTACTGTAGCAAATGACTGTATTGATAAGGTCACCATGCTAAATTGACATCATCCACACCACATCCAACTTCTAAAAATCCTCCAGTATTTGCATGGTGATGGTTGTAAAAACCTCATTAAGTATCAGACTCTTAAGGTTTTTTTCCCTCTTGCCTGTTTAATAAGCAATTTATTTTTTTAAATTATGAATTCAGTATGCTTTTAATTTACACAGGGAAAAAACCTTGAGTGCTCTGGGGTTTTTTTGTGGTAACATGGCTAGCTGTATAAAATGCCATTTATTCCTCTACTACATACATAATTGCATTTCCAAAGGTAACTCATTGAATCAGATAACTAGCAATTTCTTTTGTAATCAGAACCTAATTAGGTTGTTGTTTACAGTATAAGTGATCAATAGCTTTTATTCTGGATCACACAGTGTCAAAGCTCTAACAATCAGTGATAAATGTAACAGAGATACTGTAATCAAACCAAATGTAAAAAATCTTCAAAAAGTATGTACTATACGGGGAGGTTATTAAAATTCCTGATACTGCTTAAAATGTTTAATGTGCTGAATACAAATGATATTTTAAAGAAAGCTTTGCAGATCAAAGATGGATTTAATAATTGTAATGTTTATGAATTTGTTTTGAAAATATTTCTAATTGGATAATGTCAGACTTTTGAATTATAATGCTACGTTCATTAGCATTTCAATAGGTTATACTATCAACTCCCTTTGACATAAAAGAATTTAATTTATTTTTTAAATCATGAATCTCGTAATCTTTTCTCTGTTGTCACTAGTTTTCAATAATTTGATTAGCTTCTGCAAGAGGAGCAACAGGAACCACATGGGCTTTGCTGGTAATGATGTGCTATACATTTCTTCTCTGAAAGCAGCTCTGCTGCCTTTGAAAGTCATTTGCAGTTTCTTATCAGCACAGAATTAAAGAGTAATATTGTCTAATTTGTTATGTTCAGTGGCACAGAGTATCGTAGAATTCAATCACACACAGAGCTTTGAAACCTATATTATGTGACCATAATCAAGAGTACATAAATGAATTTCAGAATTTATGAAAGTGTTTATTATTAGCTAAGAAAAAGCTCAAAATATGAACTTGTCAATACGTTTAATAATCTCTTAGTAAGATGTGTATTTTGCACACTCCCAAACTTCATTGCAGTTTATAAACCAGTAATTTGTACTTTATAATTGTATTGCAAATAACTGATCTGGACATTTCAGAGCAGGATGGGACATAATTGTGTAAGTCTCATTGTAAATCTGTAAATTCAACGTGATTAACTCCTTACTTGGTAAAGTTATCTTCTACTTTCACTAGAAACAAAAACTGATTACTGTTGATCATTTAGACATAACTGCTTGTAACAGTCAACAAGCCATCACAGTAAGGTATAAAGACAGCCCTTAGGAGAAATGCTGCCTATTTGATGACATTTAAAGCTTTAAAGAATTCCTTCTAGATACCACAGAAGCTCATCATGAGCCAGCACAGGCTGTCAATGTCACTGAATGAAAACTAAAGTGATCAAATCATTTATGCCGGAGATATTGCCATCCAAACTATTAAAACAATTTATGGAACTGGTCTTGCAAACAGTTCATCATCAGCAATGCCACGTTCTGCAGTAGGAACTAGCAGGGTGAGGAAAGCCTGTCACATGGGTGAGTGTACATGATGCTGCCTTGTAATTGGATCAACCATCCTTTTGTGTTGATTTTAGCAGGCTAAGAAATAAAACACAGCTTAAATGATACCTTACTACCTCTTTTCCCTCTATGACGTTGTAATAAGAGAAGTAAGGCATGAAGTTCCTGTAACTTTTTCAGCTGACATTATCAGCTATGTATAAACAAATAATGCTGGTTTAGTAGAGCAAATAAATTGTATGTCATTTTTTATTAAACAAATAGTATAATAACTGGACTATGTTATCACAGTGGAAGCATAGAAGACCATAAACTAGTACAGCTGAAACCCCGTAGCAAAATTTGTTTCTACCACGTATCCTCAAATTTAAAGAAATGTATTTTTATCAAGCTTTCACAAGAGCTGGTTCTTGTTAATGTAAAGAATCTTCACCCTTGTTAAGGCTAGATTATTACAGTTAAAAGATAAACGTGCTGTTAAAAAGTTCTATGCCACACTGTATTTTTATGAGAATTTAACTGAAAGACGTACATGGTATCTGTGTGTGAATTATAATGGCTTCTCAGCAGGGAACGCAGAATCACTTACAGTACGTAAACATTTAAAGAGGAAAATGCTAATACACTGAAAGAGTTTAACATCAGTAGCAATTTACCAAATGAAGAAGTTTCGTGAAGTCCACTCTCTGGGAGAACATTCACCATTAGACAAAAGCCTGGCATCTTTGACAGTCTGAAGTTCAATCCATTTGAAAACCAAAACTACTCAATGAGATAAATAGGATCTTAAGAAAACTGCCATCCTCCTTCTCAGGTAAAAGCCAGAATGAAAATAATTATTATTAAAATAATCCAACCAGGTCGCTTTACAGGTAAATTTACACACCGTCTCTTTAAAACACTGCATGCCCAAAAGCCTTTTGGGTTTGGAATGTAGCACTGCACCAAGTATTTCACAAAGCCTCTAAATATCACAAGAAGCTTTTTTAGAGAGAAGAAAAAAAAAAAAAAATTCCAGCTGACTGAAACTGTTCTAGCAGGAGTGCCTCAGCTTAGCTCCCAGACCTGGAATTCCAGATAAACAACAGAGGACAGGAAACAGAATTTTTTTGTTTGTTTTTACATGTCCTTTTGTTATGCAGCTACAAGATGACTGATGAGCTTAGGAACAAAGAGAGTGAGAGTGCAAGTGTCATCAGAGTGAGCAGTGTGCTTAGATAGAAGCTTGTAGGAAGAGCGAGCGAATTCTCCGAAGATATGTGACTGGTGGAGACTCCTGCTGTGTTGTCTTTTCCAATAGCATTCTGCAAGACACAATACTTTCCTTGGTCATCATTACACATTTTCATTGCAAAATACTTAAATCTACATGGTGAAATTCATCTTTTGTTTGTTCATGTCCCACCCTCCACTGTTACCTATATATCACTGTCACAGATTGAATGATACAAAAGGCACAAAAACAGATGTCAAAATGACAGTATTTTAAAGTTAGGGGATAAAAAACACCAGTACAGCACAATTCAAAAAAAAAAAAAAAAAGTGTTAAAAAATCCCTACTTTCGCAATGGTTTCATGTGTAAAACCTACCCTTGTTAAGTATGGCAATTTTTTTATCAATCTCTGCTTATCATGCCAGTTTAATTTCAAGAGCAAATGCAGAAGCCACAGAGAAACTGCAGCTTCTGCCCAGTCAAGAGAACAACTTGGTTTGACAGCAAGCTCCTTCTGGATAACAATAAATCACATCTAATCCATGGGATCAGAAAAGACAGAGTTTTCTAGCTTATGAAAATTGTCTTTCTCATGCCTTTTTTCCCTTAATTGCTGCATTATTTACATTCCTTGTCTTCTTTGCTATCAATAATTAGTATGCATATGCAAGTGCAGATTGGCAGATTATAGTGAGCTATTTAAGGAGGAGGTGTAGCAGGAATATTTCTCATTGCTATCACCCTCAGTAAAAAGAAAAACCTAACAGGTATAATCACAGAATTAGAACAATTTAGACTAGAAGGGACAATTTAGACTAGAGCATCCGTTTCCACAGGAATGACTGTCTACAGAGCCAGGGAGGCATTCATGGATAAATCTCCATGCCACTCCTTCACTTTGATGTCACCTGCTAGGGCTGGCTAACTGGAAGGCCTTGAGAAGCAAACTGTTAGAAGCAGTAGAGGCATTGGGGGAATTATCACAATATGCTTTCTTATACCCAACCCTGGGCAACAGCTTTTTGGAAACTGTCACAGACAGAGTATAGGATAAGATGGACCAGCAGTTCTCATGGTAAGCTACAGTTAGTAGAGCCTTCTTGTGTAAGGTCTTTTAGTCAGCACAAGATGACAACAGATCTGTTCACATTACTGCCTTGTTCCCTCATGTGTTATTAGGCTTCATTCTAGTATCTACAGGAAATTCTTAATAGAACCTAAAGAATTAGGAATGGGATATAGAACTGTTACTGCTTAGAACTGGGCAAATCTGGACTGGTGAAGGAGAACCTGAAGATACGGTCACATGCTTTTGGTGGCTTATGCCTGCAGAGCTGATCTCGCTCCAATGCCTAGGCTATGTGCTTCCACATTGTAAAAATTAATTTAGGTACATCGCTAATTATTAAGCTTCCTGAGAGACTCAGTACAAAGGGTATGGACTGACAGACATGGAAAACTGATGTAATGTTTACGTCTGAAAGGGGGCCTTGGAGGTCAGGCTGAGCAGACTACTCAAACAGCACTGGGAGATTCATGTCTCTTGGGGCTGTCAATCTGTCTCCTGATGTATGAGCATCACATCTCCTGATGTGAACATCATTTCATGCCCTAAATTGGTAATTTTTGTTAGCCACAGAATGATGTCCAGTATGTTTCTGTGTATTTGTTAAAAGCCATATCATCTTGTGCTTCTGCAGATTATTAACTAAGTATACTTGCTAGGTGCAATGATAATTACCACGGGATTTGCCTAAACATGTGCTATACAGCTATTAAAATATAAAGCCAGCAGACGTCTCTGAGCCCAGCTCCAGATTTCTCAGTAAGATCGTTCTTTAATACATGATGGTATCCAAACATAACAATACTAGCAAGACTTTAGTGTGAGGTAAGCCCACTATAATCTTCATAGACTTTGAACGTTTTATATTATGGGGAGACACCTGTGCTGTGAAATATACAGGATCCACACTCTTACCTCATTAAGACAGAGCTCTGTATCTACAGATTCATTGGATTTCCTCTTCTTCTGTGCCTATGAACAAATGCAAAATTTATTCCCTGTACAATTTATACATACAGCAGCGCAAAACAATTAGATAAGTTTGCATGGGTTGTCATACTCCTGTAATTTTGACAGTGATTTGCACATGATTAGCAAATAAACTCTCCAAACGTAACTGCATGTTTTCCAATAACATTCACATTCTGATTTGAATTTACAACAAAACTTCAAACAGTCAACTAAGGGTACTTAGTAATTACAATGATGAGTGCCATCAGCTGCAGAGAACATCTTAGGTTCTGTGGCCCCTTAAAAATAGGGCTGGATGTTCATGAGAAGAAATGAAATTTGACAGTTAATAATTACCATAATACCACTGCATATTAACAACAAATCTACCATATGCCTCAGTTTTAGGAAAATATACAACACAGGAGTAGTTTATCCTTAATGATTCTTGCAATTTGTCCAAGTATTATTGTGAAAATACAAATATAAGTTTAAAATATTACATGGCTGCCACAGAGTCTCTTCTAGAAAGTTACAAAAAGAACATTTAATGTCTTTTAACATGTACACCTGTAAGTCAAATTGAGATGTTTGTTTACATTGCATTCACTGATTATTATACATGGATTATTATTAAATACAGGAATATATTAGATGATCAAAAACTAAAAAATTAATCTGCTGTATCTTCAGCCATGTCTTATGACGAGCATCCACTTGTTGCTATGATTGTGTGCTCTCCACACTGACTCAAGTAAAAAACATTTCTGGTGGCAGCATCATACAAAATAAAAGCAGTAGTGTGCACCCTGTGTAGCATCATAAGGTGTTTAATATTTCCGTTGCTCAAGTGAACATGACTGGGCTGGGAGTTTTCTGCTTTTCTACAATAGCAATAGCAATCCCCATGGTGCTGAAGATATTTGCAATAAATGGTGCTGTGGTTGATTTAAGGACTTCAGTGATTCTCAATATCATTTATTTCTTTGCATATTCCAGAAACATAAACAGCACTCTTTTATAGGAGCTACCAGTGTGAAATGTACAATCAATTCTTATAACAGAAGACTTGGATTTACACACTGAAACTACTGACTGCACTGAGCATGTCTGATACTTCCACCTGGAAGTTTTGTTGGAGTTGCGATTTATATCCCGTAAAAAAAGAGGATCTGAATCTTACTGTGTTACATTCATTTTACACTGCAGAATCCCACCAGTTTTGGGAGAGATGGACAACTCTAAAGCTGATGTGAGGAAGTGCTGAGCGTTCTGATTTCGCTCCCTCCAAAAAATTCAGTTCCACGTACGGCTATTTTATTTTCTATCTGAAAGCCATTGGTGCTGCCTATGGATACAAAATAGTCTTTGACCTAGTTACTGATTTTAGAATCCAAATGAAGGAACTGAATTTCTCATTAGGAAGTGCATAGTCTGCTTTTCATGAAACTTTTATGTTTATAAATAGATGTATTGGAGACAAGAGAAATCCTAAACCAGCTAGGATTCAAGAGAAGGGCAGCTTAGCTACAGTAAGAATACATACTGTATATATGTTGATAGTTTTCAAATGTATGACAAAAAAATAGCTCAATTCATTAATAAACACCCTCCGTGAAATCTCTCTCTTACAAACCCTTTCTTCTAATTAGTACCATTAAAGTGGTTATGGTAAGCATAAATTTAACTATCTAAATGGAAAAAGAAATGCCTGGAAGTAAATTTGCTACAATAAGAAGCAACACAGTGGAGCCTTGCTGCCATGTTTGCAGTGGTGGTAGTATTCACAGAGGTTAGGGAACTTTCTTTACTGGTAACTGGGTAGATTTCAACTCCTAAATGGCTGGCTCCAAGGACACAGGTAAAGAAGGAGAAATTGGACTTCAGTCCTGATTTTCTTACATCCTAAACACCCATACTACATTGAATTGGAATGTGAGGCTTCAGATGAGGCCTCAGGTCCAGAAGTTCAGATCTTGACAGTGTAAACGCTAAGGATCATACAAGCTTCATATTTCTTGGTTTGTCATTCAGTGCTAAATTTCCCAGTCCATACAAGCATCTGTCTATTGGAAACGTGCTTTGCTGCTTACGCCTGCTTTGGATTCATAACACTATGCTAACTACAAGTCTACCCTTGGTAGTTGGTCTCAACACCAAAGTTAGAATTAATGTTCCTTCTGTACAGTGTTTCTTAAATGAGAAAAGAGAAAAAATACCATTATTTTGTCTATATGCAGTAAAGTCTTCCTTTACTTCATTCAGTCTGATAAACAATAGAGTGCAGCAGCTAAAACATATTTACCTTTGAGAATACTATTTTAAGGGTAAAATCAACTGCTAGAAACAAAAATCAACACAAAAAAAGCTTTTCAATAATTTTGATCAATATTCCTCAGCTTTCATTTGGAAGGTAATACTTCTCTCTATGCATATACTTATTGTAGTCATTCTAATATCAACAACACTTATTCACATGCATCCTCTATTATAAAGTCCTCCTTTCTTACCATTGAAAAGTAATTTTCATAATCAGGCAGGCTTTTCTCTTATCAAAACAGAAAGGACAGTATCTTCCATTTAAAAATACAGCAAAAATGTAACCTCTTTTGGTGAGAGGAAAGTGAAGGGAAGGAAAAAACTATCATTTTGAGGATGAGATGAGACATTATATGCCAAGTTTCAAATTGGAAGAGTACATTTTTACTGTTGAGTTATAAACCTGTAAAAACAGGTTATAATGGAAATGCTGGCATAGGCTGCACTACTATAATACAACAGTGCATCACTAAATCACAAGTAATGGGAAAAAAACCCCAACCAACCTACGTGTTGAAGAGAGTGCTATAGAAGGTGTATGTCCTTTAATTACAAGCTAAAGGGAAAAATCTTCCTGCCCTATTCTCAGGCAGAAACGACTCTATATGTAGCAGAACTGTTTTTGTGCTACAGTGAGTGAACACCTTATCAGAGGCAAAACGTCAGGGTTTGGAGGTGATGCTGATAGCCTTGGTGGAAATACACCCAGACTGGGAAACATGCATTTGAATTATGAAGGATATCCTCAGCCATCCGATATTTACTTTATAACATCTTTCATTATCCTAAAAAAATAAACAATAGAAATGAGTGCCTGTCATGTACAGCTGCAGACAATTCTGACAGGGAATATCTACACCATCAACAAATTTCAAAAATGAAAGTTGTTCATTATGCAAGATGCCAAAGACTCATTGTCAATCCCCATCTCAGGTATCCTGCGTGCCTAACATATAGGCAAGAAGGGACCTTCAAATGTGCCAGAAGTACCTAATTGCACAGGAGTAAAATAGCACACACAAATGGCTAATAAGTCTGTATTCAAACTTATATATTTTTTAATTTTTATATAAAGCTCTTATCTGGTGACAAAAAGATCTACGGGAATTCCATCATTAAACAAAAAACAAGCAAGGCTGGGTTGATAAAAAGCCTAATTAAAAAAAGAAAGAAAAGCAGCTTAAAATAACTGGTTAACCATATGGAAAGAGGTATGAGATCTTTTCTACTGAGATACAACAGCATTTGCTAATGACTTACACGCTCAGCTGTGACATGCCTCTGACTGTAAACCAAAGTTACCTAAGATGGGTTGACACTCACCACGGCTTCGCAGGCAACTATAATTCAGTAATGTGGGATACTCTGACGACGCTGCCCCCACACTGCCAACAACCTTGCACTCACTTAAGCTTTTATATTCTGTAAAAATGAACATCTGCTTTTACAGAGAATCTTACCGCTGTGGTAGCACAAGCAGATGATGATATTTAGAGATAATCATAGTCATGCGCCTCCTGATGAGCTTCAATATCCTGTCCGTTAGTCACACAAGCCTTGTTTTGGTCTCCACAACCTTTAGCTTTTAATACTCGAACTAAAGTGTTAGACTTAGTCAAGAGCTGGTACAGAAATCAACTGCATATCCAGAAAGAAAAAAACTCTCATCATCAAAAGCAAATTTTTACTTATTCCTTTCCTAGAAAGAAAGGCGAACCAGGATCAGAAGAGGAGCTAGTGGCTTTCCGAAAGGAGAAAGGAATATTGCTTATAGAGAGATTTCTCCTCCAAAGGAGTCTGGGGACCTCCATATTTCCTTCTAATCCCAATGCCTCCTAGAGGAGTCCGATCATATATATCCTTGCTCATACATACCCTAACCTAGTCTTGTCTTGCCCTACACCTAATAACCATCACAAAATCCTCCCAAACCTAGTAACTCACTGCTTCCTATCCCCCAAAACCCTCTACTTCCATCCTTTGCAGACACTATAACCCTGAATTTTTTCCCAGAAATGCTATTTTGCAATTATGCATCCAGCTTCCACAAATCACAGCACTACATCATTAAAACATGCATTAAACACTGCAGCAGTATCTCACCAGGAGTCAGCACACACATTATTTATGGCTTGTCATTCAGCAGTATTTTTATATAACCACTACAGCATGCGTATCTATGTTACTCACAGCAAGGAAAAGGTCTGACCGGGGATGGTTCCAAATGGAGGTGAGCTTTAATTTGGAGGGAGGGGAGGGAAGGAGAAGCATGTAAAGGGAACGGAATGCATTAGATCTGAATGCAAACAGGCACAGAGTGAGCATCTGAACTCAGAAACCAATCCTTTGCTGTTAGCTACATACTTTGGGCCTTATGTGCTTTATGGAACATATTGCTTAGACATTACAGCGAGAGACAACAGAAGTATCGTTATGATAGGTATCTGCTATGTGGGTTGTTTTTTCAGTTAATTTTAAGAAGTGTGCCTTTGCCCTCTCCTTAGATGCCTGGTTAGTTATGCCCATATTAACAAGCCTTTCTGAAGAAGAGGGACAGATCTTCCAGAATACATCCTTCAAATGACCACGCTTCTGAAGTAGCTGTAACAAATGAGGGTGCTTGCTCTTTTTGTTCTTCTTTTGTGTTGATTAGAGAGATTTACTATGCAACTAACCTGTTTTTCCAACAGCGGGACACAAACAATAAGCAGAGAAATATACAGACTGTAAAAATGCAATCAGTTTAACTCTTCTGCACTCACTAAGTAATAGGTGCATCTATCACAATTGTCAATAGTATTTTCTTATTAGCACAGTAGTACTATGCCACGCTGGAGTATAAATTACTTTCAACAGGGAAGACAAGCAAAGTGTGGGTCAGACAGGCCACTAAAACAAGGATCCAATTCAGCACAGAGTAATTTTGAAACCCATACTGTACAGCCAGGGTGCAAAGCTATTTAAGCTATAAAAACAATCAGCCTTGCACAATCCTTTAACAAAGAAATCAGATCTCTGCTTTTTTTTTTTAATTTCTGTGCTGAATCAGCCCTCAAGATACAAGCTTGGGGCATGAAATTATCAGTCGTCATTCTGCATAAAAGCACTACAGTTCTGTCATCCACTTTGTAGAGTGAAGAAAGTATATTTTAAAAACAAGCATTACGGAGACACTGCTGACACCAGTCTCCAAAGCTCTGTAGATAACACCCAGCACAATAAGAATCAAATCACAAGTTTTTCAGCTGGGAGACATTAAAAAAAGCATACCAATTATCCCCTTGTGCCCAAATATGCTCTGAGGAAACACACAGAGAGTCTTACAGGCTGCACTGCAATGAACAGTTTATCAGTCAGTTCTTTCAGATCCCATCACCTCCCAGCCCTAAGCTCCCGTCCCCCATAGCTTCGTACCGGTCCTAAAATCACACAGTTTGTCCCCATTCCACTACAGGGGTCTTTCCCCCACCCTGTTTTGCCCCAGTTGGGCAGGGTGGCAGATCCCAGGCAGTCCTGAGCACTGCAGGACACCCCGACTGCCTTCAGGCCCAGCCACCCTTGGTTTGCCAGTTCAAGCATTCAGAAATCATGAGTTAGGTCCCATCCAAAACCAGCAGACAGCTGCTCAGTGGGCAAAACTGCACAGTGACAGATCTACCGAGTTTACCTTCACAAAGCTCTGGCTTTCTTAAGGGAACACACATGGCATTTAAAACAGTTCCCTTATCCCTCAACATTAATAGATTCTTGCTGGTTTTGAGTACTTAAGCATCAGAAACAAGGAAGAGAGGGCAACCTCAAAGAAGGGAGGTTTGTTTTCTGGTCAGGAAAGGGGAAAAGGATGGTGGGTCTCCTAAGATTGTTTCCACGTGTTCCTTCAGGAGGAAAGGGGGTTGAAAAGAAATCTTCACCTCAGGGTAGGCCAGAGGAATCCTCTGGGAAGAGGGGTTGGGACATACGTAGGTCTCTGTTCTGCTAAAGCCACCTTTCCAGCTCTTCAGCCACCAATGAGGGAGCATTGCCCAGTCTCTTCTGGACAGGGCCAGGTGGGCTGGGAACCGTGTCTCTTCCCCAGGCCACCAGTTAATGATGGATGCAATTAGCTCTGGTCTAACACACACTGCAGACACTTGGGTCGCTTGATAGGTGCAGATGGAAACACACTTAGCAGCAGACACCACTTCGGAAACCTAAGAAATGGGCCTAAGAGTTGATAAAGTCTGATATCGATAGAGGAAAACCTCATCCCTCCAACCTCTTCAATCTTCAAATTGTAAGCAAATTTGATTGGAAGGGGAAAGAGCTGGGAGTAATCCTCCCAAAAGGAGCAGAAGAAAGTGTGGAAAGAAGGAAAAATGACCCGCACCGTATGAATTATTGCTGGATCATTCCTAGATTCTTATGTTAATAAATATGAGACCTAATTAAGCCCCATCTCTCACTGCACTTATATGGCTGGGATAATATGGTACAAAAACTGCCTAACAGCAATCTTAAAGGTTTTATAAAAAACAGATCCTATCAGAAACACCAAACTGAGCAAACAGCTTACAAGGACCAGACATAGAGATCTTCAAATATTTATTTCAAGCAATTAGTCTCCCAGTGAGCACAGCACAAAATATGACACTCAGTCAAGACAACTGAACTGACTTACCTTTCATGGCAGTACAGAGACTTGCTAACAATTACGCTTTTGTGTTCAGTCATTCATTTATCTGAGAAAAACAAATTTCCATAGTCCCAGATTCTTGTTTCCTATTTTTAGGGGATATTATGCAATTCTCCTAATCTGTCTTTTTATGGATTTGCCTCAAGCAAATATTTTTGCATTAAGAAGGGCAGAGGAGAAAACAGAATACTAAAAAGCATAGATGGAGTAAGTTTTACTAGGTTAATATCTCAATGGCTTAGGCTGCCTAGGTTTCCTTTTTTTTCCTCTAGTTATAAAACTGAACAGCCATGTAATCCAAAATCAAGTTGTTTGGGATTTTATTATTAAAACACATTTCCCTAGTGATTCACCACAGCTATCAACTCAGTGCCATACATAGCAGTTACAGGTAGCATCTGCTTGTTGCGCAACACACATCATCTGAAGAAAAGCAGCATGAACACAAAGCCATTACAATCCCAGTTAAAAGACATACTCAGCTTTTAGTTTTGAACAAAGGTAAGCCACTGAAGAACTACAGATCCCACACCACGTCCCCAGGCCGGAATGTGTGCCTTTGCGTGTCCAAATATGCAAACAAAGTTGTTCTGTTTGGCAGCAGACAAGGTACCTACCTCCCCTATTAGACTGGGCTACGGGGTGCACTGAAGTGTGGTGAAAACACTCCCGAGCAGCTGTCAGCCACGGCTACTACGGGACTTAAAAGCAGCTCAGCCAGAACAGCATAGGCCTGCATTGCGCTAATGAGCCTTGCAAAGAGGGACCATACTAATGCAGGTACCGTGCTTCTACGCTGCAGCTCACACCTCCAGGTACGCCTTGGCAGGTAACTGCTGGCTGGAGCTGCACCTGCGATGGGCTGCTCTTTGCTAGGTAGGTATGCACTACGCCTGTTACTTGCAGGCAAGTTATCCTTTGCACTGAACAGAAGACAGGACAGTGTGCGGCCAGGACTCTCTGCTAAGAAAACCTTGGGAGCCTCCCAAGCTGAAAGCAGAGTTGCAGCGAGAGAGCTCAGCAGGGATGCTCACTGCCTTGGTCAGCTTCATGACACATCCAGCTCTGAGCTGTCAGTAGGTGGAAGGCATTAAGAAAACAAGGTCATGTGTTGCCTCTGCACTCAGGCAGCAGGACCAGGCATGCTGTCCTCTGGTTCTGCAGCTGGAAGGAAAGATCAGGCAAGCTTGCTTGAACATCAGTCTGCATGAGGCCTTGAGCGCTGAGCATTACAGGAAGCTTCCGTTCGTGCTATGCCAACCTTAAGCAACTGATATTATTGCTGGTTTCTTGAGCACTGTGTTCACTCATAAATTTTAAAAGGGAAGGGAAGAGAATAACCATGAACATCTGCTTTTGGTTAAGTGACTAAAAATGTTCAAGACTTTTCTCTTTATTAACCACTGTATGTGTTGTGAGTACTGGCATGGTTACGCACAGAAAGAAAACACAAAGCCTTTAAAGGGTTTCAAAAACACTTCGGATAACGAGCGACTTTGCTGCAATTACAGAAAGGCAAAAGCAAAGGCTGCAGATACTAAAGTAACCTTGCACAGAACAGCAGAAGAAACTAGCCACTTAGTTGCGTACCCATCATACAGCTATGCCCACCCCTCCCCCGTTTTGTTTAGACATTTCAAGCCCAACGTATTGATCTCCTTACATCCACAGTTATGTGGCTATGCCTGTACCCATGTCCCATTAAATCATGACATGATTTACCCAGTGTTTTTTTTCTTTTAAAGTAATTCAATCTTGAACAGCTGTGATTTGGATTAATTGAATTTTGAATTTTTGGCACAATCTGCTCTCCAGAAGTGCCACTGAAATAAAATTTTTAAAGCATTTTCTCCCTGTTCCTCTAATCCTGTAGCTGAATTCTGCAGGGGCATAGATGTATCCTCAGAACTGGCAGAGCTGACATTTTAGTGAACTTGCTGTAATACTTGCCTCAGTATCCATGTTCGTTTCTAGCACTGAAAATACTATTCAGAATAAAAATATCTGAAAGATTTTTTTTAAAATAATGCTATCAAATTTAACAACGTGAGTCTATAAAAAAACAGGCTATGGCACACTGTGGTTTTGACAGGCAGTTATTGTCCAAGAATTCAGCCAGAGCTAAACACATAACATGAAAAATTTCACCCAAACAGTTAATGTTTTGGCAAAGTTCAAAGTCACTGAACACAGGATTTTTTTAATGCGAAATGTAAGACTACTTCAAGCATAGCTGCTAGCTGTGTTTATAATAAACTATTTTTATTTTCATTAGAATATACGCCTTTATACTTTTGTAGAAAGGCATTCAAATTCACTGTTAGTATTCCTGATTAATAAATTCTGATAGCATTTTAATTTCTAAAAGTTAATTAATATCACACAAATTTGATTGTTGGCATTTTATTTTCTACAACAAGCATATGTTTCAACAGATTTAAGTCACGACTGAAAAAAAAAAATATCTAGTTGGTCTTGTCCACAGATCTCCATTAGCTAAGCTAGACCTTGGTTTGTCCTGTCAGCTTCTTAAACATTATTAAAAGGCTCTTGCAGTATGGATCTTAAAACTGAATACTTGTGAGAGGCTTTGATGTAGCATCCTACATTCATTCTTCCTCTGCTGAAGTGAGTGAAGGAGAGAAAAATAATCCCTTCTCAAAAATACTAGGAGTGAAATCCAAACACTAATTCTCTTTAATGGGCTATACTATAGTGGACTATACTGTAATGGATGATATTATAGTGGCCTTCCTCATATCCATTATTTACACGTGAACGATGCTCTCTCACACAACAGTTACACTGTAGTTAGTGTAGCTATTCAAATAAGCAGAGAAACTCTCATGTAAGAGGAGTCTGCAGAATCATGCCCTTACTAGAAAGGTGCCTTAGTCCTTACTGCCCTGATTTCACTGCATCAGTGGGAAAATGGAAAGTAACTTCCTAATATCATCTGCATATATGGCTCAAATTTGAGCTCAGTAAGAAGTACTGAGAAATTTTTTCCATCAATGAAACAATTTCTTAGACATGAAAAGTATTGTGAATGTTGGATGTTTAACAATTAGAACCCTATTAAAACAAATCTGAGCCTGTAATAACCAGATTATGCAAATAATTAGCAGATTATGCAAAATTGTATTCAAAGGATAAGATCCTGATTTGTTTCATCACACAAATCATTCACAAAAGGACAGAAGGCTTACATTTATGTTTACATTTAATTAGCCAGAAAATACAAACAGACGAATGTTAATAATGCAAGTAATGGAGATCAACAGGATTGCTTTGGGTATATTTTGTAAGGTTTCCATACTAAACTGGAAGAAGCTTTTGAAGATTTATTGTGACTAGTTTGCTTACTTTTTGAAGTATTACGTTGTGACAAACTGGATAGTTCAGGGGATTATTAATGGCATATACAGCCTTATATTCCAAGGTAGCTTGTTTAATCTAGCTCAGGTCAATACTGACAACTATTCTGTAGTACTTTTGAAATGAGGAGGCGGTTCTGGAACACTTCTTCTCTGGAACACTTCTTCTCTTAAGAGGACAGGTTCAGTGCACAAAAGTGGCACTAATTTGCACCTCAGGCAGTGCACTTTGTCAAAGTGAGTGAGGAATTAATGGCATATAGGTTTAAAACGTCACAAAGCACTCAGGATGTTTCCCCATGCCCTTCATTTCCCTTTCTGGGAGATGAGCTGCTCTGTTAAAAAGGGACAGTCCTCCTATATCCTCAGATTTTTCTAATTCCATTGCAAATCCTACAAGAAAAATCTTGAAGGTGCCCTATGCTACCAAATTTTAACATCCTTTAGTGGGACTCGAGAGAGAGATTAGAAGGTTTCACCTAGAAAAACATCTTGAGAATGCTATCTGAAGAGAATCTTGATTGATGATAGTTGGCAGCAAATATTTCCCTGAGTGCATAACAGTTTTATTAATAGTTCTGGACTGAGCTGAGGCAAGTAGAAAACAGACCAAGTGAGGGGTGTATTTTGTGATCTACCTACTCTAATGCATCTAATACTCACAAGCATCAGGTTTGTCTTACTAGCAAGTTTCAGTGTCAATACATTGTCATCAAGTTTCCCGAAAGGAAGCATTCAAAAAAAATATATATATATCTGGGTGTGTTTGTCGACTACAGCATCAAGACGGCTTCTTATGCTACTCCCACCTCCAGACCAGTGGGTGGAAAGTGTGAACTAAGACAGCATTACTAGAGATGAAGGATGACTATAATGCAGACTGTGTATTAACATACATATCGGCTTCTTGTGCTACTCCTACCTCCAGACCAGTGGGTGGAAAGTGAACTAAGACAGCATTACTAGAGATGAAGGATGACTATAATGCAGACTGTGTATTAACATACATATATTGTATATGCAGGCTGCATATGCACACCAGCACTGCACTAGTGTACTGAACTGTCCCAATGAGAAGTGAATTTAGTGGGTTGAAGAGATGCCACATTCAGTGGCCAAGGTGGGATTAGCCTCTCCAGTATTTGAGAACAGCATCCTTAAAAGGGATCTGAGATATCACTATGCTGCTCACACTCAGTGACCACTTGAACAGCATGGGACACCACATTCCTGATATGCTGTGCATGGATGAATGTAATTGCACTACCACAGGCTTTGTATATAACAAAGGGCAGCAGATGATGAATGAGGACTTGCAGAGCATATATGAGCAGATGTGTCTCACTGGCTTGGAGATTATTTGGAGCTGCAGCTTTGCCAGTTGCTCTCTTTAAATGTTCATGAAACTAATTAGAGTCCAGTCCCCTGCTACACTGACATGAGCCAGCACGACTTATATTTTAGGGGCTGTCCCTGTGATGTAGACCCAGGGCAACCAGTTCGCTCCCAAAGAGCAGAGCTCTCTCACTAAGGGCACTTACCAAAGAGTTGCACTGCTACTAAATACAGCATCGTATCTGAGCCATCAGCCTGAAGGTGAAAAGCCTCTGCTTAATTAATGATTCATAAGTATCCTCATTAAGCTGTTCTCTGGGTATAGACCGGGTGTGTTTTTCATCTAAACCTTTTCAGTTGTGCCTGTAACAATCTGAATTTCTCATCTGCAAATAACCGTGACGGAATCCTTAGGAATAATCAGGAATTCTTAATCAAAGGTAATAGGGGTTAGGTCAACTCTTGGTGAGAGCATGATTCTGCAAATAGTTGCAAGAATTTGTCAAATAATTAAGTTCAAAATCAGTATGAAAAAAGGGACCATTTCTCCTTCTGAATTTGCATTTGACTTCTGAAATTGTATACAGGCAGTTAGTTGCCTGCAGGAACAGATCCCAAAATTTGCCCTCAGAACTAGATAATTACAGTGCATATGCGACTGAGGTGTGCAGAATAGCATACTGACAAAGAATTCATTATATAATGGTCTTCAAGAATTTAACTTGGATGCACGCAACTGTTAATGCACTACTTTTTCTAGAGGAGGGCAAGCCATTGTAAAAAACCATACTAAACACTGTCGATCCAAAAAGTTCTGATCAAACCACTTTTTTACATTTGTGCAGACACAAATTTAGGAACAGATTTTCACAGATACTTGTAACTGCTTTGCTTTTATCCGTGCACACTTAATTTATATGCCCACTTACCCAGCTCTCTGCACAAATTAGGTACTTATGACTGCAGGTAGCTATTTAGATCCTACCTGGTACACACCTCTTACCTGCCACATACATAACAAATCTGAATGAACACATTTCAAATCCGAGCATGAATTCAGTACATCCAAATGTTTATGGGCATGTGGTAATGCATATCTAGCCTTGAATTAGAGGCAACTTGAGGCTTCTGAAAATGTCAATCTGGAAAAATAAAGTAGTACCATGTAATGCAGTATTTAGTAAATTACTGCCCTGAATACCTAATTCTGTTTTAAGAAAGACATGAGGGAGGATAATCCTATAATTCTTTAGGACACATGCTGAGTGAACCTATGAAAAAATATCCTGCATTATGCACAACAGTCAGTCTGTTTACTTGTGGCTCACAGAAAGAGCTAAGCACGCAGGAGGGCTCAGCCTGAGGTGGGATTATTAGGCCAAGTCCACTGATTAGAACTACAATTTGGTGTGAAATACTTAGGCCCTCCTCCAAAGTACAGTCTAAAATAAATATTTTGAAGTCCTATTGATTTCAAAGGCAAGGTACTGAAATGGGTGACAGCATCTCATGTTCTGGGACCCAATAGCAAGTTGAAAAGTGGTGCAGAATAGACGGTTTAAGGCTAACGTAGAGATCTCTTATTCAGGTAAGACAGCTGATTAGGAGTCATCGGGATAAAAAGTAAGTAGGAGATAAAGGGTGTGATTTATTTCCAGTTTTTGAATACTAATGTAGAGTGAAGAGTATAAGTAAAATGAGCAGACAGGTTAAAAGCAGAACAAAAATATATTTATGTTCAGATTTTTTTTTATCATAAATGTTTTTTTATGAAGAGTATATGTTAGCCAATTCGGTTAAAAGACTGTGTTTCATTTTCTCTCCTATAAACTTGGTTTGACTACTTGAAAAATTTAGTTCCAAATTTTAGCTCTTCAATAGCATACAATTTTTGCAGCTACACTGCCTTGTCATCAATGTCCGATTTAGAATGATTATTTATTATTGTATTCTAATTTCCACTGCGCTTTTCTGTATTTAATTTGCTGCTGGTTACAAGGAAAAAACTATTCCTAAAAAAAATCTTCTCTATTACTACTGAAATGCTTTTGAGCATATCTGCCACATGATAACTGCGAGCCTGGGGAGTTTATTTTTTAAGAACATTAGTTTATGGGTTACATACAAATATCAAAGAATGATGTATATATGTGTAAGGAGTAACTGATAATTAGAACATATACTTAAGGATAATTGCAATGTACACGACTCTGGAGTTATGCCATTTTTACAAGTGTATAAACAAAAGCAGAATTTGATTAGGTCATGTGATTGCCTCTTTAGACTCAAATCATACTTCATGTACTTGGGTTTGCTGTTGGCAGAGGAAGGCAAGTTTTCCCCTTTAATCAAGGATAAGGAAGCAGGGTTGCCTCAGACTTTTCTCCCATATCAAAATACAGACCTATTCCAGTCTCTTAATTGCACCCCAGTAGGGCCACAACCCCCAGCCCCTTTCCCCTTCCTCACTGTAGCTTCCAAGGCAGCCAAGCCAGTGATGGCTTGGCGACTCCTCCTGTGCCATATGGGCTCATCATCCCTCCTGCTCTGTCTTGTGCCGTCTTTTTTTCCCCCTGCATCTGCATTTAGCCATTACATCATTAGAGGAAATACAGAAAAATGTATACTGATAAATTTCATTCTAGAATAAGTCTATGAGGCATTTGAGTGCCCAAGGATTACAGAATAGATCTGCAAGAAGAAAGGACAAAAAAGAAGGAAAAAAACCCACAAACAACAGGACAGATAGGAAAAGGATCTAATAAAGACTAATGGTTAACTGGCAGTGAGCTTTCACAGATGGTGTAGATATGGCAGTAAATTGAGACTAATAGTCTAACAACTCACGTTACATAAATAGGCAGAACTAGTCTTGGTTATCGTTTCCTGAAGGGGGACTTTCCCCCATGATAAAATAGTGTATTTCTTGAATTTCTATTATTTCCAATAGGGAGGGTTTCCAAGAGTACAGGAAGGTGTTTAAGAACACCTTTGTGTTTAGAGCTGCTCTCCGTGTATGAGTTTAATGGAATCTATCTCTCTAAAAGCAGTGTGATTTTCTTTGCTGGTGCTGCAGAGATGTTTAGACCTCCAGAGGAAAGGTTACAGTTCTGCACCAGGGAAAGTAATGTTGCCATGAGACTGAGTGTAAAAGGATGAACAAAGCTGCCACATCTACTTCCACAATTGGCATGTTCTGCAAGATGCGTAAAAGGCGACAATAAGGTAAATGTCTTCAAGTCCATTTTCATCCAGTGAGTAATATCAGGTTATCCTTTCTATTTTTCTGAGCACTCGAGTACTCAAATTCATACACCTTCCTCAAATACTTTAACTCTACTATATCTTTTATAATGATTCAGCTAAAACCAGCAACAAAGCAATCTGAACACTTGAAACTACTAAGTAATAGACAATTAAACACGTGCACAAGGCTCCTGAGGCTTGTGGAGAACTCTATTTGCCTTATAACTGCTCAGGACCTACCACAACAGGGCAGTAGCTTCTGCATACTACCCAATTCTTATCTTTAAAATTATTTTGGACTGAAAATAAATCAGACAGAGCTGTGAGCATAAGACAGTGAACTTTAATTGACACTTCACTGTAGCAATAGACAAAATAAGATCAATCACTTGTCCCAAACAACAGCATAGATTTGGTGTGCTCTAGGAAATAGATCATTATTTGATCTATTGATCAAATTGATCATTAAGAAGTGCAAAAGTGTCCAGAAGTGTCTGCAACAAGCAGACTGCAAGAGCCAACAAGGGTGACAGCAAATCAGAGAATTAGAGTGCAATTTGAACGCAGTAGTCATCCGTGAGCAATTCTCTACCCACTCATATACTCAAGGACTCATAAAAGCACCAGGGAGCAAAGATTTTGGGAAAAGACTCTGGGGCAGGCAGCCCCACAACTCTACTCCAGGATCTGGGACCATCTCTTCAACCTCTGGGATTTCACAGAGCAGCACAACAGATGAGGCAAACCTCATGACCCGGCACCAGGGCTGTGCACAACGCACCAGGGTCCCTCTCCAGGAGTGAGTCTTCACTCCCACGGAATGAGGAGGTTGTGCAACGAATTGCTATGCTGCTCTCCTGACTTCTCAGCCCCTCTGCACCATCCTCCCACAAGATGGAGAAGGCACCTAAGTTGTAAAACTACATGCATCTGTGATTAAAATGCTTCGCTATCCACAATTATTTAGCCTCTACACTGTCATTTGTCTTAAACTGTCACATTACAAAACAAAAATATCAATACCTGCTTCAGTAACAGTGTTTAAAAATACATTTCAATTATAAAAGTCTTGTGAAATCCTTTTGTTTGCCTAGCAAATAACAATTCTTTCCAAAAATGGCAGAATTGATAAACAAAGATTTTAATTGTTAAATTCTTATCTATTCTGGCAACTGCTGAGTTATTTTTATACTTTAGAAAAAAACAGTTCTGTATTGACAACTGTATCAATTATCTGAGATAGTACCAGTCTTTGGTTTTCCTCATGATCTCTGTGGATATAATTTTGAGGATAACATAGTGCATTAACATAGTTTACAATAGTAAAATAGTTATTGTTTCTAGAGCACTCAAATACACCATGTGGTTTTCAGAATAAATAAAGGCTATGAGGTGATAGCTTAGCTTAACTGAAGTTAACTGTATTTCATTGGGTTTTTAAGGTCAGGAGTACCTTTTCATTATGAGCCTGTGGAATAGCTGCTATGATGGGATTCTGGTCTACAAGTAGGACTCCCACAAGCTATTCCAGTTAAAATAAAAAAAGTACTAATGATTTCAAGGATTCTATTTTTGTTCTCCGTTCCATTACAGACCTGGTGGCATGATCACTTTTGCCTGCACTTGCTTTGCAACAGGGTCAGCCTGCTGGCATAACCAGAGTTACTTTCACTTGAACAAGTATAAAAGAGAGCAGAGTCATGGCTAAAACCTGATATTTGCTAACAGCAAACAATATGTCTTAATGCTCTTTGTCAAGTCCCATAAAAGCACAATATATTATGAACTATACTTCCAAAGACAATATGATTAAACATCTACTATCACAATGCAATGACCTAGAATTTTTATTAGTAGTACTTCTGCCTTAAATTATAATACTGTACTCCATTTTATGGATGTTTTTTGCAGGCTATGGTGAGCTATCTGTTTTAAAAGGGAAATACAGGATGGACTAGATATTTGATTGAGAACTAAAGCTGGCTGACATTAGGAATACCTTTAATATGATGAAGAACCACATAAAGTAATAACATGGGCTATGAATAGTTTGATTTGGCTTATCTGATGTGATCCAATTTTCTGATTCCAGTTTATTCTAGCACTTTGTATTTTTGTAGGTATTCCTATAAGAGGATACTGATGTGAAACATAGAAACAACTGTGGCTTAGGGGAACACCGCAAATGCTACATCTGCTTTTAGTAGTAAAAATCTGCAAAATTCTTTCTGAGGATAAGAACTATAATCTGTCCATAGAAATTTCAATTTTCTGTAAAGGTGGGTAGTACATTTCAATACAGTTGTATTTTTGTAAGTCATTAAATTGGTTTTTAGTAACCTCATACTCATTTTCAATTGAACAATTATTAAACTATAAAACAAAATTGCATGATTCCTAAAACTGTAATCTGGAGTTTTACAGTCTGCTATAAAGCGCTGTATTATTATAATACACTAAAGATGCTCAGACTATTAAAACTTTTTTTTAAAATGAACTGTAAAATATTTTATCATTGATGAAATAATTCTAAAGCATTATGCTCTCCAGCAGCATACATACACAATATTTTGGTATAATGAAAAGCACGCTAATCAAAAAACCATAATTTTAAACTGTAATTCTAATATGCAAAATAAACCACTTTGCTGTCTTTCAGTAACAGAAGTTTATTACAGACAACTTCCAACATTAAAAATGTTTCATCAGAGTATGGCTCATTAAATATAAGGTCTGGTCTCACAGAGAGCTCTACATCCAAAGAGCCTGAATGTTAACGTTAACTGTGTAGCTCTGATGGTAACAACAGAGATGTAGTGATTTACACTGTCAGAGAGTTATAGCCTGTATTTTACTCCACAGATCGTGACTGATCTTGCAAGGGGGCCCAATGTTCAACTAAGAAGTTCAACCAAGGCTGGTAAATGAGACCAATTTTCTACTGACTACTGACGGCTGATGTCTCATAGTAACACTGACACTAATATGATACATCTGAACCTATAGGGTATGATACTTGGCTACATCCTCAAACTGTTCCTCTGATCTTCAAAAGAGAGGCAAAAGACTCTCTGTACTTAGAAATTAATCAGCTATACTAATCAGATCTTTAACTTCAGCAGG
>NW_009611235.1:95975-99798 GCF_000690535.1 Cariama cristata
AAGCTTGAAAATGATCTATCTTGTGTGGTCCTGAAATTCTTTGGCAGAGATGGTGAAGAATCCAAGCGCAGCCTCGCTCTGAGTGGGAGCAGTCTACACGATCACACTATTAGTACATATGGATGTATATATTTACTGCAAAGTAGCCTTTTGGCACTGAGGTCCACTGTTTGCACAGTAATGAAGGTGGACTGCCGACCACTTTCCTGCCTATGAACACTGAGATTGCCATACTGACTGAAAACCCAAACCTGTCCCTCGCTCATGGTGATCTCGCCTTCTCTGGTTCTGTCTGAAAGGTGCAAGAGTCATGTTGTAAATGAATACAGTCTCAGGGAATTTTATACATCCACATTTTTTGAGGACCTCCTCCAGCATGGTGCTGAAGCAAACAAGGATTAACTTCACTGAAATCAATGTCAATGAAATCAACGGACAAAGCAGTCTCCATTTTGGTAAAACACAGAATTTTGTTCAGTGGTCCCCAAATTAGAAGTATAAGATTAAAGATGAAACTCTAAATTATTCCTGGCTGTCAGATTTTAATCTGAACATGCAAACCACACAAGACATCTTTAGGTACCACAGAATTGCTACTAAAGAAAATTAAAGATGTTGCTTTTTCAGAAGAAGAGCTGCCAATAGGTGTTCTCCAAATCACTTGTACCAGCAGGCTGACCCCATTATGTCAGCTAATCCTGGAAATACAGGAAGTAAATCCAAATTTTTTCATATGAAACATTTAGTCAATATTCTTTTTTCTTTTTTTTAAATTTGTTCTGGCACAGCTTTGGGAGTTTTATATTCCTGTCCATCTTTTGCCCTAGACTATAACTTTCTGTGTTGCAATGCCCGGGGGAAGAGGTCCAAGTACAACTTCTCCTGAGGGACAGAGCAGGGAGGGCATTTGAAAGGACAGTGCTTGTTTTTCAAAAAATGAAAAAGAAGCAGAAAGACCACAGGCTGTGCGAAGGGATGGGGTAAAGAGGATGCCAGGCATATGGGTGAGTTAGTACTGGTGCTCAGGGGATAAATCAGCCTCCCTTTGTCCCTATTCCAGCGCACTGTCTCAGCAGTTGTACTATCCCCTTATCAACAACACACCTACATGCTGCCCGTTTTTCCTGCTTATGTTCACCCACGGCCCAATTACTAGTCCGTGAAGCTCCACACCTGCTGTGTCTTGATCCTGAGAACACTACACTGAAGCTTTTAACCCTCTCCAAACACCTACACAATGCTTTATAATAATAATATTTAGCACATGGGAAGTTACATTAAGTAATTATAGACAGTACTTCAAACACCAGATTAGCAGATCCTTACACAGTGCTGAAGATCTGCAACAGATAGATCTACAAGTGAAAAGCACAGTCATTTTCAGTCTGTGAGTCATGTTTAAGTCCTGGTCTCCTCAGAGAGACTGTGAGCCCTGTCTCCTGTTTTTGTCCTAAGATTCACCATAATAGATGTTTTTTAAAATCCCAAGGTTATGTGGAATTGTGTGATTTTATGGAAGAACAGCTTGCAATATGACCCACATCTGTTATAAACACTCACTAATCTTACATGCAAATAGAAAGAATTGACATGTTTAAGTATCTAGATTCCTCTTTTCCTCCTTGTTCCCCACAGAATGTTTGAGCTTTTTAATTCCTATCTTATAGTTTTTTAGTTTTGCTGCTGAAAGTACAACGACATTCACATATTGGACTCAACTGAAAAGTACTTGCCTTCAGTCTGAACGGCCATGTATCTTAATTACAAGTGTCCACTGCTTACACTTCTTCAAAAGCACAAAGACGTTAAACTCCCTCTGAATGCTGAACTAAGGTTAACTAGAGCAAGGCATTTATAATAAACATGGGAAAACAAAGTATAGAATTAGCTAGGGAATTGATAGATTTTGATGCATAAATTTGGACTTAAATGTCCTTAACCATCTTTACTTCTATCATTTTTGTCTTGTGCAAAATGTCCCCTAAAATATTATACCAAACCCGGTATGAAAGTCTTAGTTTTTTATTTATTTCTGCTGAAGACATAGAAACAATTGGTCTAATCCAGTCTAAGTTATCACTTGAAGTTTATTTCATTCTCATCTTTCAGTTCCATGCATCTCTCCTAAATGCAGAAGCAGCATTTTTCTTGAAGAATACATGGTGTGAGTACACATCCAAACTCATTCTTTTGTCCCTTTCAAATAATCCAACCTGATGGTTCAAGCAGTGGTGACAGAACGTGAGACTGAAAGACCATCACCATTTTTTGACTGGCATACTGAACACAAGTTACAATTGAGAATGAAAGATAAACAGGTATGTCAGTTAAATAGAAAACATTAGAGTGAACCTATCAGAAAAAAAAGATAGGGATGGAAATTGCTTAATAAAATATGCCTGTATAAGGAGCGCGCTGTTGACATTCATCTTCCTTTTTGTTCACAATACTTTATAAATTATTTTTATGTGGTGCTGAGGATCCTTTGCAAGATGTCAAGCACCTCAAAAAATACTTGAATTTGGCATTTTATATAAAACTAACCACTATGTACTCTCTGTGTTTAGCAAACTTTGTTAGAAGCCAGGTTTATAAAAGATTTTATAGGGTGCTTGACAAAGTTAAGCATTTTCCTGGCAAAGATGGAGTGCTGATTTAATTTAGGGATAGGAAAAAAAAAGTGTATTACACAAATCCATGCCTATGTAAACATAAAATAAGCATATATCAGAAAACAACATTTATCTGTATCAACCTGAAATAAGACAGTATCACCATAATAAGAGAACTGTAAATTCTTGTAACAGTGGAAAGTTGAAATGAAGAGCAATTTCTGAGCAGCATCACTGAAACAAAAATTATTTAGAAGCCCAAACCTTCAACAGGTATTCAAAATAAATATTGAGTACAGTTAAAGAAAGTGTATCTCACATTTTCTTCAAGCATTCATAACCCTTCTGATTCCCAGGTTTGCATATGTGCAGGAGAATATGGCATAGCAACAAAACCATTAGTATATTCTTGCTTCTCATACAACCATTCTGAACAAGTCAGGAAAAAAAGTACCAAAAATTGCTCAGCCAGTGACACTCTTGGCAGACTGGGTTAGTGCCCTGTATTTTACAACCCCAGGAGGTTAGTATTTGTTCATTTCTACAGCAATTTATACTAATCGATCACTTCCTGCTCTTTCTTCCTTCACTGTATTTTTAAACCCACTAACTAGGATATGCAGCCTTGTAGCATCTCAGGGATCATCTCCTTACCCTTCTCTGCCATCATCTTTTTGTGCTGAGACTAATGCTTTTAATTCTACTTTTCACAGTGTTTAGGCTATATTGCCTTTTTGAAACCTTCCAGCTCAACTGCTAAGTGTATAACAAAGCCCGTCAGATTGCTTTTCGTTGCACTAGTTCATGTTTTGAAAATACTACAAAGGCATATTTTTCATGGGAGGAGAGCCTTGGAATGAATACCCTTCTCCAAGTGCAATATGAATGCCCCCAGTTCTTTTGTAAAATTTGCATTGAGGTTTAACTCTCACAGGCAAAGTGGCAACATACTGCCCAACAAACACAGGTTTCTTTTTTAAAAAGTGTGGGCTTGTTTTGGCTCTATTCGTAAGTTATTTTTTGAAAAATGCATTAAAATATAGGATCTTTGTTCTTTGTGTTTCAGTTCTGACACAAGAAAGTAGTGAGCACCAGAACGTTGTACTTCACAAGAATAAAACTGCTTGATTCACATAACTTCAGTGACCTTTCAGTGCAGAATTATCTATAGTTTCAACAAAACAGCAGAGATCATTTATTTGAAGGAAGGT
>NW_009611235.1:99829-103448 GCF_000690535.1 Cariama cristata
TACAGACCTTTACTTCTTGTGTCAAGTGTATCGGGGTACACTCGAAGCTGTATCATAGCTTTAACCAGTGATAATAAACCAGTGCCAATAAACTCATGTGGGATGTGACTTCAACATGCCAGAGTAACAGCAGTAAGGACAGGGAAGAATTTCAGTCATTTTCAAAACACTGGAACGTCTATTCAGGCTTGAAGAACATTCGTGAACTAAACTGAAACCAATGGGATTTGTGATCACTTGCCATTTCTTTAGTTCATTATTTATTGTGTACTTTGGTAGCATCTGGAGGCCTTACTCTATAGGGGACTGTACAAACACTGAAGGAAAATGCGATCTCTCCTATGAAACAACTTTTTAATATAACATGAAGTGAATTAATAATATCCCATCAAGGTCTTGCTTTAAATGAAAGATACTCCAAGTTTTAGATTTAAAAGGTTACATTTCTTTTTAGCATATTCTATTTGTTCAAATAACTACTGCATATAGAAATACATGCATACAACTATCTCCCTGTCATCAATAACATACAAAGCTTAATAATGAATGCACAGATATGAAAAATAGTTAAAACAGAAGGACCTAAACTCAACACCATCTACCATTAACCACATACACTTTGTGACTCCCTAATGCCTCTGAAAAATGTTAATTCATATACAATTTGCCAATGCAAAATAAATGGAGAAACTAGAAAAGGAGAAAGGTGAGAGAGTGGTGCAGGGGAAATTAAAAAGCAAAATACATTTCTGAGGGATACAAACTGTCCATTTTAGTGAACATGGAAAATTTAATACAGTTTCATATGAAGAATACAAAATCAATTTTTTATAAGTAAGTGAAATGTGAATGCTACAAGTGTGGAAGAGTTTGAGAATCCAGAAAAAAAGTATGTTAATACCAGATGAGATGTTAAAACTTGGACACTTTCATTTGTGTCACATAGCAATTTTCCTTCTGTAAAGACAAAAATAAACCGGCCAAGTAGATCTATCTCTGATCTAATTTTGCACTTAAACCACCAAAAATTCTTATAATCCCAGATTCTAATTTGGCCTAAGGATGTTTTCAGCATACATTTCCTGTTACCTATTTTCTGCCTTCATTTTGCAGTTGTTTCCTGCTCAAGTTCTTCAAACTTTCTAAGAGCTGCATATGCTGCCTTCAGCAAGCGGTAAGCCTCTTTAAATCCAGAATCAATGACATACCATGAATAGCCTAGTTGAAGCGTCAAAGAAAATCACTACAGCCATTGGCCAAAATCACATCACGACTTTAAGCCCAGTTCAGGAAAGCGCCTGATTCAAAATAGCTTCTAACTTTGTCCAGCTTCTTCACCATGTAGTTTGTAGCACCACGTATTATCTAATATCCAGACCTACTCAGCCAAAAAAACTCTTAAGTTTACTGCCAATAACATAAGAAAGAAGGCAACAGGACATGCTAGCTGACATTAAGAGTTACCTCTGTATTTGGATTACTCAGGGGATTAATTTACTCTGACACACCCTGGCAGAGTTTGGAGACTGCAACATTCACATGCAAACCTGCAATAACAAATTAAATACTATGCCCTGTTTCTAAGTCAGTGAGGCAATAAAGTCCACTTTGTAATGTGCATGTTTCTGATTTAAAATAAGTGTCTGATATTTTACAATATATCCAGCTTGTAACTGCAGCATGGAAATCAACAGATATTCCAATTTAAGCAGGCATCTATGCAGCAAGAGACTACTCTGTATACCTATCCATGAAAAACTTCCATTTATGCATTGCAACAAGTACAAGACTCTTACCTGCAGGTTTGCACATGCTGGTGAATCATTGTGGGTGGGTATTTCATTGTTGGTGGTCTCTAAACCTGTGTTTTTAAGTCTGGAAGCTGTTGTAGTTGTGGCTGTAGTGGTCTGTACTGGTAAGATTGGCTGCCACACATTCACATCAGTACCATTGCCGAAGGCCTGAATTGCATTTTCTGTAAAAATAAATTACAGGCAATTTTCTATTTGTAAACAAACGGTAGAAAGCAGAACTGACTTTTTAATCATCATCATCATCATTATTATTATTATTCCATTGAAAATATGTATTTATAGAAACTTATTTTTTATGCTGAAAAATGTGTCATAATTTTGAATATATCATAAACATGAACTGAGAATCTGGGGTCGCATAATTATCTGGTGCAGACTCTTCTTCGTAATGTTCCCAGTAATTCTTGACAGAAGCTCTAGGACT
The DNA here is from genome assembly GCF_000690535.1 of Cariama cristata. Taxonomy (NCBI): domain Eukaryota; kingdom Metazoa; phylum Chordata; class Aves; order Cariamiformes; family Cariamidae; genus Cariama; species Cariama cristata. Next base: position 102,068 of record NW_009611235.1, read on the forward strand.
CACTATAATCATGTTTGTTACCATCCAAAAGGCTCAAAAATTTATGTTCAAGATTTAACATACAGTTTGAATATTATGTCCTAATTCAGCCAGGTGATGTTACACAGTAAACTAAAAACAGAGAGCAGGCAAAACATTAATTTATTTCTACAGCTTGTCATAGTAAAATTAATATGTCTGTAACTACAAAATGGTTTAACTAAGACAATATTTTCCTTACAGTTTTCAATCAAAATCTGCATAATTAGGTGAGGGAAGCATGCTTAAACTAAAACTTCAGAACATAAAAGTTAAAAAGCTTATCACAGTTTCATGGGGTTAAAGACTGTGTTTATGGCAAGAGTAAATTGGTTGGGTTTTTTTATAAACAAATAGAAAACCAGTTTTTAATCAGGTCTTCGGGGATTCAACATGAATTTAGGGATTTCTTATTTCAAATTCTTTGTACAAGAAATCAAACAATACTACTGGGGACTAATATGTGGAAGTTATTAATACTTCCTCTCAGTGGTATTCATTGTCTTATAAAATAACTTACATTTAATTCTCATCTGAAAAAGATGTATTTTATTCTGATATTAGTTCTTAGAACTTCAACGTGCAAAGAGAAGAATTTGTAAAAGGCATCACAATCAGCTGGGTTGATGGAGACAAAGTGAGAAGAATGGAATGATAATTTTCTTGCTTTTACCTGAATAAGGCAATATATAAAGCAATATTTTCCTATGATTCCCTAAATTAACAGTAACTCTTTGTTTCCATTATTGCAAGAAGGATCACAGAAACCACACGCAATCCTTCCAGTTTTCTAAGTAAAAGTGGTCTTTACAGTTAGTCTTTAATTATTTCATAGAATCATACTTGATGATCCCTATGGGTCCCTTCCAAGGTGAGATATTCTATGATTCTAGGATAGAATCATAGGATGGTTTGGGTTGGAAGGGACCTTTAAAGGTCATCTAGTTCAACTCCCCTGCAATGAGCAGGGACATCTACAACCAGATCAGGTTGCTCAGAGCCACGTCCAACCTGACTCTGAATGTTTCCAGGGATGGGACATCTACCACCTCTCTGGGCAACCTGTTCCAGTGCTTCACCACCTTCATTGTAAAAAATTTTTTCCTTCTATCTAGTCTGATTCTACCCTCTTTTTGTTTAAAACCATTACCCCTTGTCATTTTGCTACAGGACCAACCAAAAAGTCTGTCCCTATCTTTCTTATAAGCCCCCTTTATGTATTGAAAGGCCACAGTAAGGTCTCCTTCTTTCAGGATAAACAACCCCACCTCTCTCAGCGTTTCTGCACAGGAGAGGTGTTCCATCCCTCCTCATATTTTAATAATATTTCAAACATATAAATTATATTTTAAATACGTATTTT
>NW_009611236.1:0-9726 GCF_000690535.1 Cariama cristata
ATATATATTATTATGACCAGTTCAGTTATGCAGTTCCTAGGAGAAAAAAAGGTAGACTTTTTTTTTTCTCATTATCTCTATATGAAAATTAGTCTGCAATTAAATTGGTAGTGCAGGCATACGCACACACTTCAGTGTTGTAGTACTTAGTCACTTAAATGGGCGATTGCAGATCAGAAGTAAAAATCCTGTCTCATGTTTATAGTACTTTTGATCCTTGAAGCAGATTGCCTCCTTTATTGCCTAAAACATGAGTTGCTTCAGTCATTGCAAGTGTCTGGGCTTAAATTACATGTGTTTTTGTAGTTATCAAAAAATATGAAAAAGTTATTTACTGTAGCTTTATTGTATTTTCCTCCATTGTTCTGGAGAACAACTGATTACTGGGTAACTTACAGATATGGAGGCAAACTTTCTAACCTCTCGTACTCATCCTTTTGTGTTTCTTTCTCAGCTGACTAAAGGTATTATTAGTCAAAATAGAGTAGGCTCAATAATTTGGGTATCAAAAACATTTATCAAGCATGGCATACTGCTGCTGTTGTTGTTTCAAACCATTATATGAAAGGTTGATTGCTGAAGGAACTGGCTTCGTAAAGCCTAGTTATTCACTCGTAGGGAAGCTATCCTTGAGCAGGGAAGTTTTTAGTAAATTGCGCTTAAAAATTAGTTTAGCTGACTTCGGTTTTCTGAAGTAAATTGAACACACAGGAAACAAAGTAAGTCTAAAAAAATCTCCAAACACACCAAAGCAACAAAAAAATTTGATTTAATCTTTTCTTTTTCCTTTGTTTTATGATTCAAAGGCAGGAATTCTTATGTGCTTTCATACTGGGAGAAGTCTTGTCTGTATTGGAAGGTAGCTGCAGTTTTATCAGCAGTTCTGTGAGTTCAAGCTATTCCCTTTGCCAACTGTATTAAGCTGTTATTAAACCTAGTCAAATAATACTAAGCATAGTTGCAATGTATTATCAATTTTTACATGACTCCCATTTCTTCATATCTGTCCATGAGCAATGCCTATTAGTAAAATTTTATTCCTTAAAATGCTCACAGAAAATGAAAAACAAACTCCTGAGACTTACTCGACCAATGAATTAATGTATTCTGTAATTAAAATAACACAAGTAGATGTGGTCAGGACATAGTGTGATAGATAGAACTCACATATGGCTTGTAATTTGAGTAAGTTTGAATGCTGAAAGACACTCTTGAGGCAGTATTTTACATTAGATATTTTTCTTATTCTGTATATAAGCCTATAACATTGCCATTCAGGAAGAGAAATCAAAGCAAAATTTTCTAAAATGAAAATTGATCTTAATGAAAAATTGGTCATCCAGTTTTATGACTTAAAATACGGGGGATAGTTATGTACTCTTTTGCACTAACTATGGAATTAAATAATTAAGATGTTATGTAACTGGGAAAGCATTTGCTATAGGTTGGATTTTTACCTTATGCTCTTATTCTTGGCAACACTTTAAGCTCTTTAAGATAATGCTTACTTACTGTATGTTGGGAAGCTGTGCTTGGGATTTCAGGTCATGATTGTTAAGAGATTTTCTTTCATTACATTTCTGTTGTTAGCTGTGATCAAATATTATGATTTAAAGTAAATGCCATTGTGTAGAGTTTGATAATACTAAAGCTTTAGCTGAAGCATTTTTTGGGAGCTAGAAACTTGGCATGTTAAAAGTATCTGTAAATTTTTCTGTCTGTGTGCATTTCCCTTCTGCAACAATGTCCCTGAAGTTCCCATTCACGTTGGGGTTACAGCACCAATCCACTTTTCTTCTGCCTGTGGACAAATCAATAGCAAATCACTTATTACTTACTGAGTACATAGGAAACAAATCTGTAGAAGTCTAGATCAAAGAATGTGCTTATGGCCTCCCAAATTGAAGCTTACCACCTATAAATCATCGCTACCTGTAGTCCGTGAAGAATTCTGCAATGACTGATGTGTTGGGTTCGATGTAAAGATTTCACTGTATCGTCTCTTCTCCCCCTGCTTTCCCTTTGCCACTGCTGGCTCACTTTCTCTTGCTCTCAACACATTTAGTTTAGAAGACTCGAAATCAGACAAGTGTCGAGTATTTGCACTGTTTTTGCCCCCTTAACCTTAAACTGTTCTCCGAGACTGATCTCACAGCATCCGTTAACTGTCAGGTCTAGCTCTTAGGGATTTGTCAATGTCAATCCATTATCACTTGGCAGGGGCCATCATAGAGTGATACAAAATCCCTGTGCCTCACCCCTCTCATAATATCTGAAACCCATTGCTCAAAAATCAGACGGTTAAAAAAAATTTCTGAACGGCAAGAAAATGACAAGCAGGAAAATTCAAAATGACAGGTGGACACCAAGTGTAATTTATTGTGCATATAGTACAAAGGTCTCAGGAATATGAGCATTCTGGATGATATCCTATTCTTATTGAAATAAGTGGGAATTTTTCTATTGACTTCATTGGGCACCAAGATTTTATCCTTTGTGTTTGTAGGCTTCTAGCCTCCTGTGGGGAAAGAAAAAGAAAAAAAAAAAAAAGAGAGAGAAAATATAGATTTCCTGGTGAAACAAAAATATAGTATTAAAATTATTGCTATTTTCGGGGGGGAGGGGAAGAGAAGAAATCATTGCTTTGAGGTCTTTGGAATTTTTAAAACTTTCATGTAGGTATAGAGTAGAAAGAAAAAATAAAACATCTTATTTTGGAAATGTTGACAAATATCTTCTATGTTGGAATGCAATAATTTTGCTTTAAGAATGCAAAATAACCTTGAAATTCTTTGCTCTTTTCCAGTCCTTCCTGCATGATATCCCTTTCTCCCTCCAACTCATTCAGGAAATTGTTAGAATAAGTTTATTCTTCATTGCAAACGTTTTTTCCAAGTCTAATGAAGATAGAGATCACTTGACCAGTTTTCATTTTCTAAAATATTACATCATGTCACATGACCCTCCAGGAATTTGATTCACCCTCTCCTCTCCAGAAAGAAGTCCCTGCCCTTTCCTTTTCCCACAGGCTTTCCCTCTAGAGGGACTTCCATGGCCTTGGCTTTTCCTGCTTACGCTGGCAGAAACCCAGAAGTAGATCTGGCAAGGACTTTACATCAAACCGAAATGATTTGCTGACATGTTAGTGCTTATATTGCTCTTTGGTTTGTCACCTCATCAGTAAACACTGCCAATCGCAAACACGCTGATGGTGTGTGATGTGTTCCTGAAGTTCCCTGGTAACTTTTAGGTGTTATGGCTGGATACGCAAAGGTAGTGAGGAACCACAACAGTCCTTTTTCCTGTTTAAGAAAATGGAAGACAAATAAAGAAACCAAACTGTCTAGGTGGAGGTAGAATTATATAGAGAAAAGAACAATGCAGAGATTGTTTTACAGGAGTTGCTAAAATGGATGAAGAGCAGAGGAACTGGAGTTCTTAAATTGCCTTTATTGTCATACCTTAAAGCGGTAATGCCACTCAAACGGGAAACATTTGTAATATTTAAATCCACAGTGGGATTTACTAATTTTACTAAGTTACTATTTTACTTTTTCCAGCTGGGATTAATAGGGTGATCTATTGTGCTAAGTGGTGTTGCAAGTTAGTATAAATGTCCTTTCCCTGGAGTCAAGCTCACTTTAAGGAAACAACATATTAAGAATAAAATTGTTCTTTCAACCTCTGCACATTTGTTTCCCTCATTTATTTCCTTCCGTTTTAGCCGTGGATGAAGTAGTACCTCTCTAACTCATCTGTGTTCACTGCTCCTCCTTATTTGGTTTATATTATAAAAAGGATTCTGGACTAAAAGAAGAAAATTTGCAGGAGGTTGTAAGAGACCGTAAAGCGGAGAGAGGGGATAGAGCCACTATTCCACTTTAAACATCCAGTTTCTGTTGTGGAACAGTTTTTGCAAATGACAAACTATTTCACGACTAGAGTAAGGAAAGGTAAGAGATTAACATCAGAATCCACAATGATTTTTAGTTTATTTGGTTATGGGAACTGCAACATGCACTTCAACATCAAGATTGCATTTAATTCAACCCTTTTGCTGTGTGTTTTGGGATACATGGGAAGGAAAGAGGCTATTCTAACAGTGAAAGGGCAAATCAATGATTTATTTTAATTATATACTTATACATAAAGCATAATGTTTGTCAAGTAACACTGGAGGTTTGAAGATAGTAGACCTGTGCATATCTTTTTAATTGTCTGAGTACTTCATCTAGGTACTTGGACACATGTTCCTACAATAGAGCCCATTAGCTCCCTAAAACTTGCTTTTCTTGCTCAGACCATTTATCTGTAAAGATATATTGGGCATCTGCAATTGCACGTGCCTATATTTTAAAATCAGAACTTGAATTTTTTTTTGTCGCTCTGTGCATTGTTATCGTTATTTGTAATGCACTCCAATTTAATTATATTAATGAACTGAATTGTCTTCAAAGGAAGCTTTTTTTCTAGTTGTATTGAAGTAGTGAAGAAACTTTTGATGATTCTGGGAATATGAAACTTTTTTGTTCCTGAGTTTTGTGTAATGTTTTTTCCTTATATTGTGTCCTAGATTTGCTCTGGTAGTATGTGCTAGAATTTTCTGAATTAATGTGCTCACTATTACATAAAATTTAAGTGAATCTGCGTACTGAATTAAATATTTTTTATCTCTACTTTTAATTAAACATTTCTTTAGAATCTTCAACAATTAAAAAATAATTTCATTAATAATCCATCTCAAAGTTCCAGTTGCATTTTGATTTATCTGATTTGTTTAAAAAATAATACATGCTGCTAAAGAGGTGTAAGCTAACTTCTAGTAGTAAACTACTTTTTAGCATATGTTAATGCTTTCCAATGTCACATTTAAAATCATAACCAAAGAGAATTATGTGAGTAGAAGTAAACAGAAAATACAATCTTGCAGATTAAAGCCACTTCATCCTAATAATTTTTTGGTTGGGGTCTTTTACATAGGAAAATTAATTAGCAAATTATTCATCTGTTCTTTACATGTCTGATGTGTTTCCACTGTTTTCACTTTTTTCTTTTATTTTTTTCTAAGCATAACTCAAATTCTTGCCCCATGTTTTGGGTACCTACATAGTTGTTATGATATAGTGTTGTAGAAAATTGTAAAGTTCAGTTGGTTACTGCAGATATTCAAGAACCAACAGGACCATCCACCTGCATTGCCATTTCATTGTTTGTATTCACATAATAAAAGGTTGTACAAGCTCAAAGATTTTTGGCAATTATATGATAAACATTCAAGACATATCTGAAGCTTGCCAGAACCTGAAATTCCTCAGAATTTAATCTCTTCATATCAGATTTTGGGTTTCATTTCAAAAATTTATTTCCGGTTTCTAGCCTATTTGAAATTAATCATCTTGATATAATGTCTTTGTTCGGCCTCCCAGGCAAATGGGGACATCGAACCAAGAAATCAAAACCACAAAACCAAAAAGCCCCCAAAGTTACAAAGGGTCAAGTCTCCAGTTGAATTGTTCTTGATGTAAAACACTATAATAAGTAATTTTCATTTCAGGAGAATCTTCAGATTGAAAGGCATGTTGAAAGAATGCTATGCGTTTCTCGTGATTTCACATTAGTCATTTCCACAGCTGAGATGAACATATGCCTATAGTGACTTCTCTGTGTGTGTGTTGTTTTTTTTTTGTGAGCCTGTTTCAAAAAGGCACAAGTGGAAATGGAGCAGGAAATTATTTGTTAATATAAGGCTGAGCATCTTGACCCAGTTAGGAAGAAATTTACCTTTTCAAGCCTTTAGCCACTCAAAAATTCACACTAGAGAAGAAATGTGTTCTTGTTTATTAGTAAGCAGATGGTGCCACCTTAAAGACTAGTACAGTTATGTCTTCTACAAACTCTGTCAGAATTACCACCATCTTGTACTTGTGTGTTAGAAAAAGGGTAATCATCAAGGTTTGAGAGCAATCTCTAATTTTGCAATCATGTTTTAACATTATTGTTCCTAAAACGTAACCTGGATTCACTCTGCATGCTCTGCAAACGATAAATATCTGTGCAATACTTATGAGCTTATTGCCCTTTAGGAATGAGACATCAAAGTGCATCACTTCCCCCTGACAACGTGCATGGCCTCTCACTGTGTGCATGTTATCACTTAACCCAGCAGAGGATGCAAAGCTCTATCCATGCCGTGACAGTGGAATATTAATTTTTAAAGCTGTGGATTCCCTGGCAAGGTTCTGAAGAATGGCAATGTTTTTTTGTTGCTTCGGCACTGTATGCCAAACCATTCACAGAGGAGTCCATTAACTTCTGCAATGATTTTAATCACCAAGAGCAAGGAATTTACTCATTTATTGTCCAAGTCCTAACTAATTCATGCTGCATAACTGGAGTCTGCATAGCATAAGTGCTTCCAAGTAGCTCATTGTTATGTAAACCTTAGTTAAATCACTCTCACATACTCAGAATCAACATAATAACTAAAATAATGCAATTATGAATAGTTAATTACTTTTTTAAAAAGTCCTGCTCTGTCAGTGACTCTTCGTATGAGTATCCCTGTTTTGTAGTGCTAGTATAAATTCTGAAAAAAGAAGACCAAAACCCTTTCCTGTATCTGTAATACATTGTTAGTTGTATCGGGTTTACATTGCAAGGTTTCAGTAGTGAGGGGGGGCCTACAGGGGTGGCTTCTGCTAGAAAAGATGAGGGGCTCTCCTCGTCTTGGACAGAGCCAGCTCCAAACTGAACCCACCACTGGCCAAAGCTGAGCAAAATCAGTGATGCTGGTGGTGCCTCTATGATAACATATTTAAAAAAGGGTAGAAAATGCTGCATAGTAGATGTGAGAGAAACAACCCTGCAGACACCAAGGTCAGTGAAGAAGGAGGAGGAGGAGGTGCTCCAGGCACTGGAGAAGAAATTCCCCATCAGCTCATGGTGAAACCCATGGTGAAGCAGCTTGTCCCCCTAGCAGCCCATGGCAGACCATGCTGGAGCAGATCTCCACCCTGCAGCCCATGGAGGACCCTGTGCCAGATCAGGTAGATGGGCCCTGAAGGAAGCTGCAGCCCATGGAGACCCCACACTGGAGCAGGCTCCTGGCAGGATCTGCAGCCTGTTGGAAGGACCCATGTTGGAGCAGTTAATGAAGAACTGTATCCCATGGGAAGGATCCCATGCTGGAGCAGGGGAAAAGTGGGGAGGAGTAAGGAGCAGCAAAAAGTGTTATGAACTGACTGGAACCCCCCATTACTCATCTGTCTGGTCCACTCAGGGACAGGGGAGAAGGTAGAAGAGTCAGGAGTGAAGCTGAGCCTGGGAAGAAGGGAAGGGTGGGGGGGAAAGTGTTTTCTGTTTTGTTTTCTCGCTATCCTACTCTGTTTTTAATTGGCAATAAATTAAATTAATCTTCCCCAAGTTGTGTCTGGTTCGCCTGTGACAGTAATTGGTGAGCAATCTCCCTGTTCTTATCTCGACCCATGAGCTTTTTCATCTTACTCTCTCCTCCTGTCTTGCTAAGGAGCAGGAACGAAAGAGCAGTTTGGTGGGCACCCTGGCTACCAGCCAAGGTTAACCTACCACATTGTTTCAGAGCTATTTTAAACAAATTCAGTATAAAAACCTAGTTGGTAATACTGAACTCTTTCTTTTTTTTAATTCTCTTTTTTACCATTTTATCTTCCTCTCTCTTGAATTTGGGGGGAAAAAAAAAGAGTGTGAAGGGAAAGGATATGCTTTGGAGAGAAACAAAACCAAGCTTTTAATAATGTAAAATATTCTTAATTTTAAAAAAATGAACCTGGCATGTATATTGCTCAGAAAAGTGTGGATTCTTTTCTCCCCCCGCCCCTGCTTCTCTACTACTGATAAAACAGAAGGAGGAGGCCATTGAAGTAGGAATAAGTGGATAAGTAATTGTACTTGAAAAGAGAAGATTTTAGTAAACGGCCAGATAAGAGGTGGAGAACACAGAGGAATAGCACTTACAAATCTTCAGATATTTTTGTAATTCTTTCTCTGCTCTCTGAAAGGGCAGGAATGGAAAACTTTCCTGTGCATTGAAGAAGTTCTGGGAATGGTTTGGGACAGAAGGTGCAGATTGTTCTTACTCTTCTAAGTGAGCCAAGTGGAACATAATCTTTGCTCTAGTACAGGCCTTGAGGTTTGAAAAGGTGAGAATAATGATGGCTGCAAGCTGATCTCAATAATCTATTTCATGTCAGGCAGGCAGAGACCTAGTAAGATGAAAGGATTTGAATGGGAAGTTACCAAAGTTTGAAGTAGAAACAAGATACAAACTTTTAAGTTTAACTATTGCAACCATTTCCTGTCACTTGGGATTTAAATTAAGATTAGATTACTTAAACTGTATGATTTAGTTGGGCTAAATAGGAGAATAACTGGGTAGAATTCTGTGGGCTGCCCAGTCACAGGAGGCCAAGTCATGTGAGATTATTAATGTCTTCTGGCTTTAAAAATCTATGGATTTGGTAACAAATTCTCTGTTCCTTGAAGAAAGAGGTAGATGAAAACTGTTCCAAACATAAATTGCTAAAAAGATAGACTTACTGTGGTGCGAACATCAAAGAGAACCAAAAATACGGGACCCCACGCAAAAGGCAGGCAAAATCGCTGTGGTGAAATGCTAGGCACCTAAATCCCTGAATTCATTGCAGTAAGGAGGAGAGAAGAATATTTGACCTGAAAGCCAGGTACAGGCTTTTGCTGTTCTTCCTCACCAGTCTGAACTGGATCCTGACTATGAAAGGTAGGTCAAAAAAATGCTGAATGTTTCAGAAGCTGAGCTGCCCTGCCAGGTCCCTTACCAGGAATAAAATTTCCACACAGTTGAAAAAGTACCAGAAGACTTCTCAGTGTGCTGGTCAGTGACATGATTTCATATTTGAGTTTCAAGTTGTTTTGAATATTGGTTATCATTATTACAGGTTAAATCTGCATTGACATTTAAATCCTCGCACCTAACGTTTTACTGAAATGAAACAAAAGTAATATAGGCTAAACTGGAGGTGAACTAACAGTCGGTGTCAATCTCTGCCTGGGTTCGTTATTTCTAGGCAAGCAACGGCTTCTGCATAATCAACACTGTTATCATATGGTATGAATTATTTCTACTATGGTAAATAAAGATTCTAGACAATCAACTGAAAACCGTGTTTGTGTTTTCATACCCACATAAGTCAACCCCTTACATGAAAGAGATAGTGCTGTTGGTGAGATGATAAAGGCCTCATTCACTTTTTATGTGGTGTTTTTTATCTCTAGAATTCATCTTATGTTTACAAATTTAGTCCATGAAAAAGAACAATTTTTGCCAGTGAGTGTAAACTTGCAACTAGAATTACTATTGATGCTGATCTTGCAGTAGTCATGGAGGCAGGACTGAATCCATGTGTAAGAAATGAGCACTAAATGTCTTTGTACCTTGGTGCAACTCGGTTCAAGGTGTCTTGGTCTACTTTTCTTGTTTCTGTTTTAACATCAATGTGAAAAAAGAGAAAAACTTCCCCCCTCCCCTCTATTTCTGTATTAACATATTTACAGAAGCATTGTATTAGTTTAAATTATGTTCGGACAACTTTTGACTGTACGATTTACACCAGATCCATGTCCAGTAAAACATACAACCTCTTCTTCTACCGGTCAGAAATCAACTAATCTTGGCTTTTTATATCGGTTCTATTGGTGTTTGTTGTTGTTCTT
>NW_009611236.1:9757-10077 GCF_000690535.1 Cariama cristata
TTTTGTGGTGGGGGGGGGGGGGTGGGGTGGTGGTGTGGTGGTGGGGTGGTGTTGTCTTTTTTTTTAAGAGACTATACCTTCTGTATGTGTTTAGAATAGGTGCAGTTATGAACACCACAACTCAATGATTCAGTTCATTTTTGATAACATCTGTGCCTATACTCTGTTTAAAGAACGCATATGTACCCTATTGAAGTCAATGTTAATCATTTTACCCATCATTCTTGTCCTGGAAATGCATGGACTTAAACTCCTGTTCAGATCCTTTCCTGCACTGGGTTTCAGAAGGTGCTCTCAAATTAGATTTTCAGCACAAGTGA
>NW_009611236.1:10192-17692 GCF_000690535.1 Cariama cristata
CGTAAAAAACCTGAGGAGCTAAACTGCCAGTACAGCATGATTTTAGCCACAAATAGAATTGTATTATCAGCTTGAAAGTAGCTCTCAGCGGGGACTCAGACAGCAGACGGGATTGTATTATTCTGCCATTCCCCTATCCATCTGTTAAAGAAGTTCTGTTTGGAATCAAATGCTCTTCTTTTTAATTATTTTTTTTTTTAAAGAATAATCTAATTTTTGAATACTATCAGGGACACTTCATGTATGCACACCTTGCAAGTATTTTCATCCAGGGAATTCATCTCTACTACCTTTATTTCTTTTAGAATTGAGTTTGTGCCAATCCCAAATACCCATTTGAACATCTGTAACTATAGAATCTCCCCGTTTTCCTCTATATTGTTTTTTTTTTTTCCGGTTTGGAATGTCTTCCCCCTTGCATGAGATTTTCAAGTAGCGTTTTGGTTCTTTTAGATACTCTCTCTTTCCTCTTTCCAGGAAACGTGCTTCAATCTCTGCCACAGCTACAAGAAGGGAAAAGAAAGGAATTCTCTTATTAAGACATGTGTTCCCCCTCTGCCCAATAAACTATTCTTTACTCGAGGTAGTACTTGTCTTACTATCTGTTTTTGAGAGCTTCTTTATCTTGTATAAAGCATGAAAATAATAGTCCAAGAAGGGATTCTATACCAGCAAGGCTCTTGTAAGGTATATTCATTTATATCGGTGAATATTGCTTTTGTACTGTATGTGTCTCCCAAATGAAATAAAATGCAGCAAGAAAAGGGCGTAACTGAACCTGTGTACTCTTCCCAGCATTACTGAATCAGTGTTAGAGATTTCTGGTGGTAAGTATACGTTGGTAAGAAATGGCTGCTTATCACGGTTCTGTGGTAGATACACTCAGAAGAGGTTGGTGCACAGGTTTAGCTTTCTTCTCCTTGCAATTTGGATTTTTTTCTGGAATTAGAGGTGATGACAAAGGTAACTGTGGAAGACAGTAGGAGATATTGACAAAGACAGATGTAATTTAGAAGTCATCTTTGGAATTTTATCCTATTTATATTGTTACTATCTCTTACAAAAAAAAAAAATAATCGAATTCCAAAGGAAATTGGCAGAGCAAATCTCACTTCAGGAAATAATGAAAAACCAGCCTTAGAAAGCTAAATTAAAACAAAAGAAAGGATATTATTAATTCACTCAGGTTTTATAAACTACTGCAATAATAAGATGTAGATGTTATAGACTATATAAGCATGTGTTTTTCTACGTCTTTTGAAAAGCTCCATGTGTAAGTATATTCAGAAGAGCTTGAGATTTGATGTGTCAGGGAAGAATTTAAGAATAACCTTTAGAGTTGTCTAGACCGTGCCTTTGTATGGCATAGATTTCAAAGAAAGACTTTTCTTTGATTCCTGAACCAAAACATTGAACATGTGTAGTCAGATTGCCTGATAAGTACCTCTTTTGCATTGGGATCTATCATGGACTTTGTGGTACAAAACTGAGGTAACGAGGGAAAGCAATTTCTGAGGTTACACCTGCTATATCCTGCCTTGAAATACCTCCTTTGGGTGTTGATGAGCTTTCCAAAAAATGAGTACATGAAGATAATGAGTTCCTGAAAATGTCCTGGTTACATTCACATTGTTTGATCAGAGACCTCACAGAGAGAATCCCTTCCATCTCCAAATTTTACTCATCTGAATCTTTTGAAAATGCTTTAAAATGCACATACTTAAATGGATTTATTACAAAGTAGTTAGACTGTAGTTCAGCAACAGTGGGTTTGCATGTTTAGAGTCGCTTAGAAAGGAGACTGTCGAAGAGGAGATGCGGTGGAGTTTATACGTTAATGATGGAGGGACACAGAATCATTTTCAGGAGTGACAAGATGGAAGTTTTGTATCTCCTTCAACTAAGTGAGATTGTGCAAATTCTTCAAAACTGTCTTCTCCTGATAATCTACTTTCAGCTTTTTGACTGCTCCAAAATTAACTATATGATGTCAAAAACAGAGCAACTAAGAGATAAACAGAGAACTCGGTGCCTTTCATAGACCCACAGCACCATAACGTGGAGGGGAGGCTATGCCTGCACTGCAGACTCCACAGTACAGGTTGTCGGAAATTGGGAGTCCCTTGAAAGCTGAAGTTCAAGGGTCTATGTTTGGATACAGACCTGTCACTAATAATGTTTTTATGCTAGTTCTTCTAGCAAATAAATGAAGGGACACGGCCTGTGCTGAGGATGTCTTACCAGCATTACCTTCCATCGTTGTACAATTGCATTTCAGTCTTGGCATCCACAGTACCCTTACTTCAGATTAAAAGATGGTGACTGATGCTTTCTGGGTTGTGTTTTTTTCCTTACCCTTCTTCAAATCAAGAAATAAAAAGCTCAACTTTCATTTCCTAGAAGAAAACTGATTCTTTATGGTCTAGTTTATTAACCAAGTTAGTTTTGTGCCTGCAAATGTGGTAAATACATGTATTTGCTCTTTACTGAGTTTTCTTTGAAGTGATGTTTTCCAATACAAAATAATCTGAAGGAGATATTATTATAGTAATTAGACTAAAATACAGTATAGCTGTAAAAGTAAATTTCCTTTCACCTGAGGATTAAAGGGAAAATGACTGTATAAATAATATAAGTCTAAAGTAGTTTGGTTTTCTTTCTGTGAATATATGGTCCACAAAATGCATACGACTTCAGCAACCACCTACAGACCGTTTATCAAATGTAGCGAGGTTAAGCATGTTATATCTGGGATTATATCTCTTTACAATTGAAATTATCTATCCATTCTGTGACATCAAGACCAGGAACCTCAATTATTCTTTGATCTTTCCCACAAGCAAGATAATAATTGGAAGTTGACAAAATTCATGCCCAGGTTGGGGGATATTGATTTCTGTTTGTCTTGCATCTTAACATCTAGAATGTGACTGTCATGTATACTAAAACATGAAATTTATTGTCTTCATAAAAGTTTTACTAAATCAGCCACCAAAGGAAGGAGTTATTGGCAGCTTTTCCATTACTGCACATAGGGTAAAGCACCTGATTATTTTTATATTTAGAGGTTCTGTAGTGACTTGCATGTACATCAGTAAATACTGTGACTTATATGTTCTGAGTAAAATCTTTCTTGTTTTTAAGGAATTACAAAATTATTTTCAGTTTGTTTATTGCCACAAAATACTACAAGAACTTGTTCTTTGCATATGAATATGTTCCTAGCTGTTCATAACCAGAACAGTGTGATTTTGTCTGAGAGTGAAGTAGTAATAAAGAGCAGGGTTATTTTGAAACAGGTTGCCAAGAACAAATATCCTGGTAAAGAATTGAGCCAAACAAAAAGGAATGTTGCAAGAAGAGAAACAATTTGATTTCAAGTCTGTCAAGATATTCATTGCTCATTTGAAAGATAAAAGTGCCAAATTCACACACATACACACCCTCTGCACCTCTGGACTGTTTTCTATCTTTGATATTATGACTGATTTTACAGGTATTCTTATCACTAGGACTCTGGAATTTTTCTGAACATTCAGCGACAGTCTCTTTAAAACGTGATCTTTAAGGAAAAAGTAAGGAGATTGTGTGTTTTAGTGGGGAGAGAGATAGGAAAGATTTCAAAAATACGTGCAACATACACACTTTTGAAGCAAGGGATACCTGCGAAACTCAATGACTGCAGGTAAGCTTGTGATCTTGTTATTAGGATCTTTCAGTTTAATTAATACCTGTTGTGTCTTGATACATGACTGTTCACTGGAACATATATTAGAAAGCAGAACATTTGGGAGCAGTTGGAGGAAACATATCATTAACACATGAGATTTTTTTTCCCCCCTTATTAAATTTAAATTAATAATTTGTTGTTTACATGAGTGACAAAATTTTCTAACTGTTGGGTGGAAAATATTCATCCTGATTTTTCCAGCAGCTGCGATTACCAGGTATAGTTGATCAGAAGATTCATTGTGCTTATCAAATTTGCTTTTGGCTCCCCAATATAGTGGAACCAAGAAATCTGTGGCATTATGACTTGACGTCCTCAATTAAAGTTATTGAATTGCATACGAAAATAAAAATTACATGGAAGCTGACCTTGTTTGAAATGGATATTCAGAGCTGTGGAACATGAAACGGAGTGATTACATTTCATTTTTTGAATATAATTTGTTTAAAGACAGTAGCTTGCCCTTTAGGATGGAATGGCAGATACTGAGTCTTCAGTGACTAAACACTAATTTATTAGGGACACTGCAGGAAGGAAAATATTTAAGATTCCGCATCAGTTTTGTTATTTTGGAAAAAAACCCAAGTCATAAGTATGTAAAATAATGAAAGCTCTCTTATGCAAATATCTCTATTCCCTGCATCACTTCAAGGGAAAATTAAATTGATTGCAACCCACAGAGCTGGTTAGGAGAGCAGAAGGAGAGAAGTGTAGAGACTAAGTTGGGTCTGTGATTAATATGCTGTGTGGATTCATACCTTAGGTCTATTGCTGCCTACCTCTTCACATACACTGTTTAAGTGCAGATTATTTGATGGTGAAGAGAGAAATAAGACCAAGTTTGTTGAGACTATGCCCTGATTCTTCTCTCAGTTTTGAATTATGTTGAATTCACTAAATATTCTACCTCGACAATTGTCAATGTTAGATGCACTTCTGGAGGATCCTGTACCTTCCTTTCTCTTATCAAAGAACCTGGTAGTTAGGGCAACTAGCTATGCTGGGCTGATATCTTCTGCCTTCTTCAGTGGCCAATAGTAGCTTCTTATGCAAAGCAACTGTGAAGTGATTTTCCCACTGATGTTATTAACCAAAGTGTCCTTTCTCCCTTCTTTGCCCTAAGGCACAGTGTCTCTATTGCTTTTTCTTGCCTTATGGCTCAGTAACACTTGAGTATTTAAACAAAGTGTAACAACAATCCCTAGGAGATATTGTCTACATGTTGTAGACGTGTTCTTCTGCATATTAGACTTTTAGATGTCTACCTGGGTACCCTTCAGAATCTTTCACCATCCTTGGTTATAGTTTTATAGTTACTAATATGAAACTATTCTATTTGGTCTTTACTCATAGCTATGGAAATTACTTCCATCATTTGTCCATGGGGAAAAAATAATCTTGTTCCTTGATTTTTGTGCAGATTAAGCATTTAAAATGATGAGGAGAGAGTTGATTCAGGGGGTTTTTTTGTGTGTGTGTGATTTCAGGAAAAGAGATACAATTATTGTTCAACTGAACTCTTTTCTGTTACATTCCCTAGGAGGCTGCCTAATTCAAATTGCAGTATTGTTGTTGGAAATGTAATCTGTGGTAGCATCAGTGCTGCTTCAGCTTAGTAGGCAGCTCTCCAGACTTCAAAGCCTAGCTTGACCTCTTGCTTTATGACCTGCGTAAGGGGATCTGTGCCACTCCAAGAAGGGCCCTTGCAAGATTCAGTGCCTCAGCCCTTGCCAGAAAGAATTTGCATCATGCTCTGCCGTAATGCATATTTCCCATGTCTTTTTGCACCTCTAAATAGACCTTGTATCCCTTAAGTATTATAAATAACTAGCACACACTTAACAATGGGAATATTCATATTGTAGGCCCTCCTCTTCCTGTTCCAATCCAATATCACATCCAGTGCATGCAACTGTATGAGAGACAAGGGATGAAAAAACCTTTGCTTTTGTTTCCCTGTATTATTATTAGGCCTTGCAGTAGTCTGGATCTTCTGATGGCAGAAGCTCCTACAAAGGACACTGAACTCTCATGCACGTTGTGTTTCCTCCGTGTGTTCATCAGTACAATCCTGCTTCTTGTGTCAGTCACAGAGCAAAAAATAATGAATTTCATGGAAGTTTGCATTCATCTTATTTTTCTAGGCTATCACTTTTTTTTTTTAAACACACTAGCTTTTGCATTTTCTGAGATTGGAAAAGTAATAGATCAGCTATAAAGTCCTACAAACCAAATTTACAAACTCCAAAGGTCCCACTACAAAAGTTCTTGTGTTTAAGCAAGTGCTGATGGTCAGTATGACCCTGTGCATTTTACTTTGCATTTATGACATTTTTTTTCAGTAGTTGGGAGTGAACCAGTGAAAATGTTGCTGAGGGGAGGATAAAAAAAAAGATTTTGGACATGTGAGAATAAGACGGATATGTTAGTTTGTACTTTTGTTACACTTCTCAATCTTGTTTCATTTTTCCATAGTTTGAGATGATGGAACAATCTCCAAAACTGCGGTTTACTATGGTTTCTTACTGGTTTGTGATACTGTCTGATTTGCTGACTAAAATTTAGTAACTTTCTTCCCCAACAATGTTTTGAAATGCAAACATTTTTGGCAATATGGCAAATCATACACTTGTTATGTGCGCTTATGTCCTTGTTCATGTCTTCCTCTATCCAGACTGGAAATACTATGCAGATAGGGAAAAAAATCTATAAATTTTCTCTATGTTGTGTTATGCGTATTTACTGTGGAGGACAATGTATGAAATGTATGCTTTGCCTTTGAAAGGTGTAAATTTGGCATTCTTGACAAACTTTATGGGAAACGTTTCAAGACAGATTTCCAGCATATTCTGCCTTTACCCTGCTGTTTTTTGCAATCTCAGACTTGCAGCTGTATCTCTTACCTTGTGTCAGCAGCTGCTGGCAGGGCTTATGCACACTACCTCCAAATAGTTCCTTCTCATGGACGTGATTCCTCACCTTCTGGCTGATGACCCCGCATTCAGCAGTGGCACAGTCACCCCCCAGGTCCTGAGAAAACTGTGGCTGATGCATAAACATGTGCATGACACACTTCTTCAGAGCATCTTTATTGTGCCTCAGAGTACTAGACCGTGTTTTGGATCTACGAAGCCAATATAATAATTTTAATCTGGATGAGGAAATCACTGTATTTTAGAAGTACTAAACAACGGAGAGTTTTCAAAGTAAAAATTGTTTTGCACACCTAGTGTAGTAACTTAGGGCAATGCTATTTCTCTGAAAGTTTTTAGTTTTTGTTACACCTAGTGGAATACATATGTAATATAATCCATAGCAAATATATATAAAAATACATTTTATATCCATGTTTTCAGAACAAAACCTTTGAATTAAGAATTCCATGAAAAATTAATTTAATTCCCATGAAACACACCTGAAACATACACATTTTTATAAGTTATCTTTGATTCTTTGGTATACCTGAGAGATGCCCACTGGCTGGTACAATGACTTATGTACGAGGTGGTGACCTGCAAGGTGGAAGATGAAGGCATAGTTATCTCATTATTAAGATTTGCTGCAATTGTAATTTTGGTTTAAATTGTTTTACTGGGGCTTGTCAAAGTAGAAGATGAAGTACAGTTCAGAGAAGATGCAAGATATGTGCAGATAGCAAACTATTATCTGCATGTCACTGTTATCCATATGCAAGTTGTTTCTCTAGCAGTGTAAGTATCCAGGTTTTCAAAATGCAAGAGCAGTAAGTAACTCTTTAATACCTAGATGAA
>NW_009611236.1:22692-26204 GCF_000690535.1 Cariama cristata
TCTACACGTAGTGACAAGTCCTTGGTATAATCTCCAAACTTCTAGTAGTTTGCACAGGGGTTTCCTCATGCAGAAATGGCATCAATTGAAATTAACAGGTTTTGATGGAGTTTTCTGACCCTAATTTATCTAACTGTTATTTAACCAAAATAAATGTTTGTTGGTTGATAGCATCCTCTGGCAGTAAGGTCCATGGTTGACAATGCAGGATTTTAAAAGAGCAACTTGTTATGTTCCAAGGCTGCCATCTGATAATTTTGTCCTACTTCTTATAACACAGATCTCAAGATACCCAAGATAAAGTTTTGTGCTGTGGAAAGGATGCGTTTAGCAAAGCTTTCAAAGCAAAATTTTGCTTTTATTGAAAACTTATAAGGTTTATTTTTTGTTTGATTTTTTCCATTTTCCCTGAAGTGCAACATTTTGATTCGAAGCCACGCAAATCAGTAATACAGCATGTCAGCAAACATACAATCTAATCTGGCAGAATTACTGCTTAAACTAGTCTAAGATATTCTTATGATATCAACAGAAGAACTGGAACAAGGAAAATTATTCTTGAAACAACTGTACCATTTTAAATGTGGCACAAATGTCAATTAGTGCTTATATCAGCCACAGAAGAGACATGCCATCCTTTTCAAAATACTGAAAACTTCAGAGAGGAAAAGTGACTTGTTGAGGGAAGCAGCTGAGTCAGTGTCAGAAGAGGGAGAACAACTGGAATGTTGCAACCACAATGGGCACGTCCACATCACGGAGGAGTCACTCTGCAAAAACCAAGGGTTGGCTGGGCTGAACTGGGCAAGCTCACAGTGGGGAGCCCAGAGCCTTGCTTAGATGGCACAGCAAGAAGTGGCATTAGCCTAACTGAGATGCCATGTCCAACACCTTGGGCAGAGCACTGGCTTCTGTTTACGGTGCCCCAGGAGACGACACAGCAATCCTGGGATGAGTGGTGCTTCCTCACACTATAGTAGCAGACAAGCCCTCTCCAAGCTAGTATGTAGACATTTTTGCAGCTTGTACCATTAGCAGTGCAGGGATGGTCTTGGACAATGCTCTTTCCTTTGTTATTGATGGCTTAGGAACATAGAGATTGCCCTGCCGAAGCAGCCTAACATGCTAGTGAATTAAATGTGCTGTCTACCAACCCTCTATGAACTAATCAAGGGAACAGTGCAAGAAAAGTCATAGTGAAAAAACATTGGAAAAATCTACCACTGGTGGTTTTTCCCTTTCTGGATTCTATCAAATTAATTATGTTCTTAATACTTGGATTTGATGTTTTATCACATAGCTAAACAAAATACAGTTATTTATCATATCTGTTTACATGAATCTGCAACTGAAAAATAACTTGCAAACCTTAAAAATCCAGTGAAACCAATGAAAGATAAATAACTGTTAATTGAGACCAACATATTTAAATGAATTTTCGATAAAGTAATACTGAAATGAAATGTTTGATTTCAATTCTTCAAAGTGAGAGTTGGAATTCAGCTAAAACAAAAATTGGTTGCAACCTTTCTCTTTTTTTTTTTTTTCCAAAAATGTAAATTGAGCAAATTCATTTCCTCCTTAAGTAGTTTTTGTACAAAAACAAAATAAGAATTATGAGTGTCTACTTTGATCATTTTATCTAGCAAAATGATTCCATAAAAATATTTCATGAGATTACAGCTGTAACCCAACTGCATCTGAAATAAACATCAGATAAGTATCTTAGGATATGTTTCCAAAGCTTCTAAAGTTTTCCTCATAGAATGAAAAATAATTAAATCTTCTCCATATTGCCCTGTGCTTCTTGGGATATGCAAGTGGCTATCTCAAAGCTGCTGTTGTAGTTTGTTCCTATGTGAATACCGTTGTATTTGTATATTATCAGAGGGATTTGTGGTTTTCATCCTGTTTCTCCCTTGACTTTCTTACTTTGGTAGACCTGTTGCAACAACTCTCAGCATTATCAGACCACAAAACTTTCTGAGCACAAGTGTCCACGATGTCCATTAAGGTACGACTTGGAGAAGAAGTGGTTTTGATGTGATTTTTAAAATTAGTCAAAAGAGAATAAATTGCAGAAGTAACAGTTATCCGTAGGGACCTACATTGCACCTTGTAATTCTGTCAACTTATTGTCCAGAATAAATACCGTAGCAGGAGGCCATCCGTCGGACTTGAACTCTTTTCCTGTGTGCTTGCACAGATTCTATGGCATCCTAAGCATAATTTTGGCAAGTAGAAGAGAATAAAATTTGCATGTTTCCAATTTTCAATTAACTGTTCCTTTAATTTGTTTCCTATATGATGTCAATGCATCACATGTACCTTGCAAGGAAAAAATTTGTAGCATTAATTAAAAATAGTAGATCATAATCAATCATCCAAGAGCTAAACTAGCAATCACAATTCAGAAAACATATAATATTTTTGGTTTAAATAAAAGTTTGTTTTATAAGGTTATTCTTCCTATTCATTTTTAAATAAACCTTGCAATCTGTTAACTTTTTAACCTTTAAGTGCAAACTTGATTCCTTGCTCTTTAGACATGGTAATGTCTTGGTAGTTAAACTGGTGAACAATTAAATCAATGAGATCTTGATATCCAAAACAAAGGAAAAGGGAGATGCACATAGAGGATACATGCATGGCAGTGGATAGGATGTGAACTGCTACCAACCCTTGGTCTCCCTGGGGCCATGGCATATTAAGGTTCAAATTTTGCTTTAACCGACTGACTGAAATAACATCAGCCTGGAGATTTCATGCTGTCACAGCCTGAATGAGGATTCAACCCATGCTGTGATAGTGCAGCCCATTCCTTTACTTCTAATGGTCATCCGGTGTCTAATTTCTCTCCTTACACTTCTTTTTTTATTTCACCTTGGCCAGAAGACTGAGAGAACTGAGGTGTATTAATACACAGTGTCACAGTTTATTTTCTGTATCTGAGCTCTTAGAAGCTGCTGCTACTGTGGAATGCATTGCTTAAAAAAGGGGAAAGAGAAAACTGCATAATACCTGAAAAAACATGTGATACCACATTTTTGACAGAATATTGTTTAACCTCTTTTTGTATTGCTTAGTCTTCTGGTGAAGATGTGTCATGAAAAGCAGTGTATGCCTCATCAACACTTTTCTTTCCCATGATCGTGCAAACACCTGACATCTGAACATTTTTTGCAAAGGAAGAAAAGCATTTGTTTTGTTTTGTTTTTCATAGTGTATAATTATATTTATTTTGCATAATTTCCTTTGAAGTATAGAAATTCATCGGGTTTCTAATGGACCCAGCCATGATATTTCAAATGTCCCATCCCCTCCTCTCCCCTCTATAATTGGCACTCAACTCTTAGAAGAGGGCAGCTGAGAACTGAAATGGCATGAAAACAAAATTACGAGGTCACCTCTAAAAGTATGGCCTCCAGGCTGAAGCACACTCATGACATGGTAATGTAGAGCTACTTGCGACGCTACTGTTTGGTCTGTGCCTCTTCTGAGGGGGCGGGGGG
>NW_009611236.1:31223-44948 GCF_000690535.1 Cariama cristata
GGAGCCCATAGTTGTTTCAATTTAAAAATTACATACATGGGACCATCAGTGATTTTGCTTAGGAGCAAAAGGAAAGTCTGTGAAAAAAACAGGGAAGTCAACCTCTGTCTGAAAAGTCCCAGACGAGAGTAGTTTAATACAGAGGCCAGGGCATGGGATCTTCTTTCTTCTCACTCAATCACTGAATTACTTTTCCTTCTACTGAATTTAACTTGGCATCTCTTGTGCCAGTGAGAGCCTGAAGCCTGGGAGACTGTCATGACTGCAAACTGGGGCTAGCCCTAGCCCTAGTACTGGGTTCCCAGTCTGCTTTTCTAATCACCAAATTTCTACTTTTGGCCAAGTTGATGTTCACAGGATATTGCTTGTAGTCATAATTTCAGACATTACATGAAGTCATGGTAAGTCTTTTCATGTAATTTGGAATTTAGCACTGAATATTTTAGAATTACAACTGTGGATATACAGTATTCATTTGAGTTTGAAGTGCTTCTGAAGACTGGTATGCTTTTTTATGCTAGTAACCATTAAGCACTATAAACCTTTGCCTGCATCTTTCACACTACTGCCACTCCACTTACAAAAACATTGGTTAATGAGGAGTCAGCTGCTCATAGCTTTACGTTTAGGTCCCTCAGATGGCTTACCTGAAGTTAGGCGACAACCAGAATATCAAAATAAGGCTAAATTAAAAAAAAAAAAAAAAAGAAAAAAGCTAAAAATTAGTATTGTCTGGGTAGCTAGGTTTTAAAAGTCATTTTATAAAATGAGTTTTTCAATCCTTGTAGAAGGGCAGTTATGATTTCAGTAGTGGTTTTCCTTGGTGAATATTATAATGGGTGTTCTCACCGAGTAATGTTATTGAAATACACACTTAAGAATGCAAAGCACGCATGTCTATGTGTTTGTATGTAGGAGAGGAGTCTTTAATTTATAAGCAGTTTATTTTCTATAATCTAATAAGCATTTTCTGTGAGCAGAGAACAAGTTTGATGTTAGCTTTAAAAGAACTTAGTGTAGGAGATGGGTTTTACTGAAACAGGCAATATGCTTTATGCTTCTTTCAGTTATGGCCCCAAATTTTTTTTGACTGTGAATGCAATGCTTTATAAACTGTTGCCTCTAAGAGGAAAATGTGGTCCTCTTCCAGTACATGCACATATACGCTTGCAAAATGCAGTACTTGCACTGCCAAGTTTCATTCTTAACATATAGCAATGTAAATATTGCTCTCTTCACCCCTATCGGTGTGTTATAATTACGTTAGCCTATGTGGTGCAAATAGTGTTTCCAATAACAGTAAAAGAAATTTAGAAATAATAAAGCTGTCAGTGTTCACAGTGATTCTTGACAAGACTCATGTAAACCTAACTAAAAATGGAAAAAGGTTCACTTGTCAAAAAACAGAATAATGCAAAGTTTGGGGTTTTCTATTTCCCCTGTCAGACTTATTTCTTGCAATGAATTTCATGGTTTTTTAAAGAGAGACAGTTGTTCTCCCTCACTCTCTCCCTTTTCCTCCCATGCTGCCAATCCTGAGACCAAAAATGGCCTTTTAAAATTAATTGAAGGAAACTGATCCTCACTATAAAGAGCTTTCAGTTCTCTTTATGGTTTAAAAATCAAGACTTTTTTCTATGTATTTAATACAAAAATTGGAGCAATGCTATTTCTTACAAAGCTTGAAAGAAAGACATGCTCCAGTGAATTCTATATAACACACCAGTTCTTCCTGGCTTGGAAGTAATCGCAGTAGTCCGATTTTGTTTTAAATACATAAAAAGCCTCTGATTCAAAGAAAGAAGAATCTCAATACTTGACTGGTTTCTAAATAGGCATTTTGAGCCTTAATGGGCTTAACATTAGGTTTATGGTTGGACCCGATGATCTTAAAGGTCTTTTCCAACCTGAATGATTCTATGACTCTGTGCACTGTATATGAGGTTTGAATTTTGAGTTGCTGCAAACTGATGTACTGTCTGTGATTTCTGTTGTGCTGCCTGAGTTTATGATAGCATGGGACTTGACTCTAAATATCGAGCACATGGACTCAGGATCTCCTTTAGTTTAGATATCAGTAAAGTTCTGTCTGTCTTTGCTAAGGAAAACATCTGGGTATGTATACAAAGATCATTTGAAATAGTTACTTTTCCCCTTTTTCTGCTTAAATGTTTTTGCAAGAAGTTGCAGAAATCTGTAGGATAGCTCACAAGAACTAAAAGTAGCATGACATTAAATTTTTCATAGTTGAAGATGTGTTGCTGATGATACTAATTAGAAGATTTAAAATCTTCAAAGATATAAAAGGAAGTTTTTTAGGAAGCTTTTTTTTGAGGGCAAAACATACTAAATACGGAAGGTCTGTACAAATGCAAGATACAGTGCTTTAGACATCTTAATGCCAATGATATTGTTAAAAGCTCTTTCAGTATGAGGAACAGGTGTTACATGTTAATTTGTTGAAAGACATAAAATTAATTTGGAAGCCAGTCAGTAGTGGTTTATAACTGTTTTTCTTTTTTTTTCCCCAACTATAAAAATGTAATAACTACCTGGTACGCTTTGATGGTTGTCTAATACTCCCTGATAACACAGGAAAATTGTTGATAAAATTAAGAAACAAGTAGACAAAACATGAACTGTACATTGATGTGGATGTCACTTGGCTTATAGAATATGTTGGATATGCTCCTGTGGTCCCTTGTTTTATTTTTTTTATTTGGTTTACCTTATATTTTTGTGGTAGTTTTAACTGTAAATGCCTGTGTATATGTGAAACTAGGTGAAAATATTTTTTGAGAGGGCAAAAATCTAATTGAAGAGCAAAAGAGTATCAATAAAATGAAGAAAATATTCTGTGCTTTACAACCGCAAAGACTGTAATGTACACTAATAAAGTCTCAGAAGTTTAAGGTAAAGATGATCTCATCTCTGATTGAAAAGAAAAATGTACCAAAAAACTTCCTCTCCAGTTGAAATGCAAGTTCGGGACTCAATATTTCTTCTACAGTTGTTGACGACCTCACTAACACCCAAACCAGAAGATGTTTCTGAATTCTCTGCAGTGCCTAAATGTCAGTGATACCTTCCTGCGTTACTGAGAAAGAACAGAGCACAAATACTGCATTTCAATTGCAAAGGAAAAAGAAAAGAGTTACACACTTATTCAGCTCATGAGAAAGACTTCAAATGCAATTGGATTTATGATGTTAGCATTGTTTTGACTTTCCCCACCTTTATGTTAGAAATTCAGTTTTGTTTCCCACATTTTTCTAGATATGCATCAGTGAATACGGACAGACTTGTGATGTTTGGGGTCACGGGGTGGACTAATTTACAAGAAAACTGTATGAACTGCTTGCTGCTTTTTTCTCCGTAACTTTACAGAAGGAAGATTTGAACCATACTGGATTTTTTTAATCGAAGATAACTTAAAAGTTTTCAGTGGAATAAAGATGTAAGATTAGCACCAAATTCTGAACAAGTCATGTTGGATTGTGGTATATTTTCCCAAGGATGCAATGTGTGGCTTTGGACATGTGTTGTGCCAACAGGACCTTGTGCTACTTCTTCTGTGGGAATATCCCAAGCCACTATGGAATAATTTTAAAACTTGGAGGAAGCCTGCTTTTATGATGAGTTATTGGATGGAGTTCTGAGTCAGCAGCAACTTGATTTAATATTACCTGATCCTGTGAAATTTTCATAGATTTTGAGATGAGGGCAGCAGAGGGGGCAGCCTCATTATTTCTTCTTGCAACATTCATTGAAACATAGAAGCATTTTGAAGTTGTGGGTTAATTGTTTGGCTTAAAGTGTAATTTATTTTTCAGTGCTGAATTAGCAATACTTAGGCATATTATTCATGCTTTAGTAGAGAAAGCAGATTAGTTAAACTCCAGGAATTGAATTCTTAAAGGTTACATTTTGAAAACAAACGTGTACAAGAGAGAAGGCAAACTATAACAAGACATAGGTTGTCACTACATGAATTAAGCATCTGTTTGGATTACTCTTGAAATTACTGATATTAAACTGTGATTGTGGGGATATTTTTCTATACCGTTTGATAGTCACTATGCTCAGACTGTATTTCTCCTTCTTCCTCATCCTGAATTCCTCCTCCTTCGTCATCCTGAAACCACTTGCAGTTCGTTTCTCAGTTCCACACCTATGTCCCAGAATGGGAACATTAGCAACACAAAAATTAGGAAAGTTTGGGTTTGCAGCTTCTGTCCACCAAAGTACTCAAACAGAAACATGGCTCGAATAAATAGACTAGTAAGAGATCAAGTTCTAATTATGCTTGGTTTTGCGAGTATGAGGAATTGCAGGCATTCCCCAGATAAACTGTACAGTTGCTCCCTTTACTTAAGCCAATGAATAAAGTGAATTTATTAATATATGTTGGAAGTGTATACAGGCTTAAAGACAGATGTATGCAGTAAAGAACCTGTTGGAATTTGGGGATGTTTAACCCATCATAGCTCTACAAATGATTATTTATAAAAATTCCACATGACAGCAGTGCAGCTCCTGCACAGTCGCTCTCCTTCCCGAGTTGATTCTGTCTCAGCAGTATAATGCAGGTAATAGTCCTGAATAATATATCTGATATTAGTTGAGTATATATATAGTAACATGACAGTTCTCCTTCTCCTTGGTTTTGTCAAAACGCTACGATCATTTTTGTTAATACTTCAATCTAGCCCCATGGTCTAAAAGCAGAAGAGTACAAATAGTTGGCGGTCTTGCATTACAATAGCTTCAAACAGAACCATGGAATGCATCTGGTTACCAAAATGCTGGACTCTCACAGAAACTGCTGCTTTTTATTTATTTTAAGGAAATAGTTTGGTTTTCTGTGACCAGAGCAGGATTTTTTTCATGTGAGGGCTTGTGGTCAAAATACATACTTAAAGGACATTTATGTAACATGTCCATACACAGCAGAGATCTTGCAGCGGAGCATCCCTGTCTGCAACATCACTGCACTGAAGAATGGGACAACTTGCGTGAATTTGGCATTAAGCAGTAAGTTCCTGGGAGTTTCCAGGACAGCTAACATGAACTAACTCATGTCTTTTGAAAGTCATGGCTAGTCAACATTACTCTGGAGACTCTTTTGTCTTTCTATCATCTCCCTCCCCTCACACTGTTTTACCAGAGAGTGCCTTTTCCCTGTTTTACACAGGGCAGCATTCGTGAGCCGAGCCTGCTAATGCTTTTCACAAATTCAAAGAAATTCCACTGTAATGAGGTTTGGATAGATGTTAACTTTGGAAGAAGTTGGAGTATCCCAAAACATGATTTTTTTATTGTATACCAGGATGACCTGTTACTTTAATGTCTTCTTTGAATTGAGTCTGCAGTATGATTTGCAATAACTAATTGTTTATATTGAAATTATTGAGAAAACTCTGCAATATATTTATAGTATGCTGCTGGTTTAAAAAAATCCTGTACGTGCTTTTCTACTTGAAGTATAATATTAATGAATACATATTTTTAGCGGAGATAATGAACAAACAGCCGGAATCCTTGAGTGCCCGTGGTCTTTCGTCATATGTTTCTGTTGTATTCAGCATGTAAAACATCATCAGGATATCATACCAATATTTTTGCTACAAAGCTATGCTGCTGACTTGTAGTCAGCAAGTTCTTCTGAGGTTTCATATTCATGCCTATGTTCTCACTGCTGTAGAGCCACAGCATTTGCTGTATCTTGAGGACAGCTGTGAATTGAAACTGTGCCTGGAAGAACAGGCAATGAACCAAGAAGAGAGGAAAACTTTCTTCAGATTTATGTGTTTTTTCATGTCGGGACTCAGACAAGTTCTAGGAAAGTTCATTGTAAAAAATTCCTTTCGCAACAGGTAGGTGAGCTGAGGAGGCAGGTCTTGGACTGCTTTTTAGACTTTTCTTTAAGTTGAGGAAAATGCAATGCTTCCCGTAGGAATCGCTCGTTTCCTGTATTGGGTAAAAACCAAGTGCTTGTCTGTGCCTGTATTAGGATTTCACTCGTTAATGTAGTGTTTCTTATAAGCTCAGCCAGCTCTAAGATGATCTCTGTGCTAAGCTATCATTTTCCTTCTGAAGCCTGACATACACTGCTCACCCTGGCTCACTCTTAGAAGAGCAAGAGCAGAATCACCTAACACTACATCCTTTTTCTTTTTTTTTTCCCTTTTTTTTTTTTTTTGAAGAACCAGGCCCTTAGCCCTCTTTTCACTTTGCTTCCATTAGTAGCAAATCCCCCTTGTCCTTTTTAATTTTTAATTACCATTGTCTGTTCACCTTTGTTTTACCCATGACATCTTCAATTTAAACAGTATCAGGGAGGTTGATGTGAACAGTTTTCTTTTCAGCTTAAGTGACTGCAGCTCGTTTAGTTGTTAATTATGCAGGGAGGTTTGCATGGCTGCAGCTGGTAATTTGAATATGCTCCCAATGTCAGGTCTGTGTCTGGACGGCTGAGCTTGTAAAAGGATTATGATGTATATATGGTTCATGGCTAAGAGGGCTAATGAAAGTACCTCATTTAATCAAACGCAATTAATTAAATGAACTTATGATATTAACCCATCTTTCCGTGCATGTATAATTTATATTAATTGATCTGCTGTATTGAAGTTGACCAATCAGGTAGGCTGCTGACAGCCTAAGGAAGAAGGAAGTACCATTAGCATTAGTTTGATGCAAACCATAATTGATGGGTCAGTGTGTTTTAGGGATGTAGCAAAAGCTTTGTTAATTGTCATAAGAAGTTCAAATTGATTGTGTCTGCATTAGTACATAAATTTAAATTGATTAATGTTTTGTTCTAAAATTAATGTCTATACTGCATGGGTGATACAATGCTTTATTTATTGGATTCATTAATGCAGTCTCAGGAAAAATAGCGTTGAAGTTAGGTAAGTGGGAGTAGATCGTTAAGGATGAGTTCAGCGGAGCCATGTGGAGACAGCATTCCCACACGGAGCCTGAGCCTGAGCCCGCCTGTGCTGAAATGTCCGAGTGTGAAACACTGTCCTGAGACCACGGACGCTGATATTTAATTAATGATTTTTTTAAAGACATTAATGACATGAGAAGAGGGGAAAAAAAAAAAAAAAAAGAAAGAAAGAAACAAGCCAACAACTCTTATATATAGTAAATGCTAAGAAGAAATATAAAGAAAGCCTAGAGCTGGCTGATTGTCTTAGATATGAGTTAAGTATCTCCCTAGCCCAGATCAGCGTTGTCCCCAAAACATTTCCTGTAAACCTGTTCCGCACCAGTGCTGCAGCCGGCTTGTGCTGTGTCTTCAGCCGAATGGGAAACCGAAATTACACCACAGCAGGTTTGTTACACAATCGTTTTGTCTGTCTCTCTTCTGCACTTACTGGCATAGGGAAATACCGTAGGTATTTCATGTTTGACAGTCCTTTTGTTTTAATAAGTGCTTGCATTGCACATGTTTAATTCTTGTGCTGCAGCACAGGATGCTTCAGCATGTTTTATGGCACTGGCAGTTAAATATAGTTTGTCCTTCTTATGCTAGCTTATTACAGCACCTTTATTTCATTTTGCTTCACTTTTGACGTGAAGTTTTAAAGGAACAAAGAAGAGTAGAAGATCCACTGAGAAGTCACTTTAATTCATTTATAACCCCTCTTTTTTTCTTACCAAAGGAAACTTAACATCTGTTTCTTATAAACTGATTTAAATAGAAAATGTGTAATGCATCCTTTTACCAAATGGTTCTTTCTTTTATTGGAGGAATAAAGCAGTTTGACTGTTCTGCTTTTACTACAGTGCATTCATGCTCTTAGAAATGGGACATCTCCACTTTCACGAGGACGCAGCCCGAGCTTCGCACAGTAGAGAGGAGATTATATATCTTTCTCCGCTGTCTTACTGAAGTATGGTATACAATGTATTATTTACAGACAGTTCCCTGGTTCTGTAACGGTTGGATTATATTCAAATCTCACTCCATGTGGTGGCACTAGCGAGTAGCAAACATGGTAATTGGTTCCTGGAGCACAACTCCTTTTCCTTTTAACTTTTTGAGATTGTGTTAATGGGTGCCTTGCACTTGTTTTCTATTGCCAGATTTTAAGGACAGCTATTCAAAGCTAAGTCATATTGTTCTGAGGCAATCGTGATGAAGTGATGAGTTTTGTCATGTGCAGCAACGTCTGCAATACTTTTGACAGTTTGGGCAAATTAAGTTCTTATTACTTGTTTAAATTATGTTTAGTGTTCCTCTTTTTTTTTTTTTTTTTTTTTTTTTTTTTTGCCAGCTTTATAACTGCAATGTATCCTGTATAAGTAAAGATATACATGCAGACAATTCTCATATTTCAGATGAAAAAAAAAAAAAGACGGTGCTGTAAATTTTCATGTTTTGTTTACACCTTTGTTTGAATTCCTCCACAGTATTACAGTTAATTACTACCAAAAGGAATGTGCTCTTCAGTGTGCTGGTTTCCCAGCAGAGTGGCTTTTTGCTTTGCAAAGATTTTACACTAATAATGCATGAATATTTGACCCAGAGCCAACAGCAAGTGAAAAAGAGTCCTGCTGCGTAGAGAAAGGCATGAACAGTTCTCCTTTGCGCTATAAGAATAAAAGAAGTAGAAAATAAAATAGAGAAAATGTACTGCTTAAATAACATGAAAAATTGAAAACTGGTCTCGGTGCTGCCACATGACGTACCAGAAAAGAAAAACATTGACTGCAGGCATCTTGTGCCAAAGCAGAATGAAAACGAGCACCTTGGAGTCACTGTCTTAAATGAAGATATTTTTCCAGTATTTTTGTCAAGTCAGAAAGGTGAAAAGAAAAAGATGGGTGTCTTGTTCACATGTGTGTGGGAGGGAGGGAGGGAGGGAGGGACCACGCGTATATTTCTGTGAAGCGGAGTGAGAGGGGGGTCTTGGCTTTACAGCAATAACGTTGTTTTTGCTTAGCAGCCCTGTGAATGGGTCACAGATGTTCCAAGTGTGGAAAATAACGTTATTTTTTAAAAACCACTTAACTATAAGCAGAATGCAGTGTCACTTGGAGTAATTATTTTGTTAATTGTGTTGTGGTTTAGGTCGCAGCCAAAGCTGTGCTCTTTGCTAACGATAGTATTATGTGGACTACAGTGCGGGAGAGGTGGGAAAGCAGATAACTGGCTGCCTTTTGCAATGTTTATAGTGAACCCAGGGTGACAGAGCAGTTGCTGTTACTAAAACATGTTGGAAACAAGAGTAGGGAGAGATGAGTATGCAATACGGAAGGAAATGGCTGTATCCTCATCAGGTCTTGCCATCAGGTCCTCTCCTTGCTTTGCCAATTCACAATTAACAGTGGAGGAAAAAAAAGCTTTAAGAATGATTGTGATGCCTGTGGCCAATGGGTTCCTCGTAGATTATTCTCTCTCTCTGAAACATTGTGAAAATCCATGAACTGGGCTGGCCCTCCTCACCTCCAATTCAATGGTTCTGCCATCAGTAGGTGTCACTGCAGCCAGTCCAAAATACCAGTGAGCGCAGGAAGGCAGACATTCACCTCACTGTAAAAAAGCCAATCAACACGGCAAAAAAGTACCGTCTCTCCAGCACACGATAAAATTTATGTAATAATTTGGAGGCTTATATATAGAAAATAAATCAAAACGGCTCTACTAAAAAGGTTGTCACTTAGCAAAAAAAAAAAATATTCTCTTCCCCACTACCTCCCCAAAGGCTTACACTGGGATTTGTAGATAGGGTAGCATAAATATTTAACTTAGCTAAATCAAGTAAAGAAACAGTTATTAAAAAAACTAATAAAACTATTTGTATGTAGTGCAAAGGAGAGTGTGTGTTATTTCAAAATAAAATGACAATGTCATTGGGACAGAAAATATTTCTTAATCTCTTATCTAATTAAGGTTATAACTTGAGATTGTAGTCATAAAACCTACCAGAAATGATTAGGTATTAGTAGGAAGATATTAGGCATTGAAGTATTTAGTCACAGAACAGTAACATACTCTCTGAACTTTCACAGCCTGAGAGCTGCCCTAGAATTAATCTAAACCTGAAAATGTTACATTACAGTAAATCGAGAAGAAAGTGATCCATTACCATTAGTAAAATAAAAGAATTATAATTCATTCCACACATCAAAAAAAGTACCATAGGGGAAAGGATCTGACACACATTCAATGGTAATATTAAATATTTTTTCAGAGTTTATTTTTTTAATTATTGAAAATTCTTAGCATAGATATCAAAACCACAAAATACTTCTCTAAAACCACATGATATATTTCCTCAAATACCAGCCAATCTCTTAAGTTATCTTTTTATCATTTCAGTAGTATAAATGTAACAGGAAAACAATGATCAGAATTAAAAATGGAAAATGAAATTTAACAGGGTCCTCAAGTTTCAATTGTTATACTGGGAATAGGTTTGAAATAATGTAAGGCAAGCTTCTCTTCAGTTGTTTCAGGCTATGTATTTAAAAAGTCTGTCCACGCTTAGCCAACTGATAACATTTTACAAAGCATACTGTTATATTTAAATTCTTACAGCATTGGTTTATTTTTGCATAGAAAATAAAATGAGATCTCTTTGGTTTAGTATTGCTTGTTCAGTCAGTATACAAAAAGAAAGATTCCAAATTTTTTCATTTCTAAAACACAAAATTGGGATGGGAAAGGAAAAATTAAATTAAATCTGGTAATGTGATACATCATTTATTTATACTGCCTTTTACTGTTGTTTTGGAATGTATTAGTATAGTTATGCAGAAAAAGCCTGGATTGTTTAGCAGAGGCATAGGTCCTCTGCACGGAGAAGGTTGCAAAACCCTAATTAATTAGAATGATTTATTTCGGGGGATGTAAATGAAGTAGTTAGGTTAGTATTTAACATTCTCTAACTTGAAAATTTTAGATCAACTTCTGAGTCTTACGTAATAAGAGTTTAATCAGGCAAATCATTGACAATAATCAGATAACTAAAATGAGTTCTTTCTCTCAATATCTCTTAATTTCTTTAAGACTCTGTCATTCTCCTGTCTGGACAGTGATTCAGCAGTTCTGATTTACCTGATTCGTAATATTTTATTATCAAATATTTTCGCTGAGTTAGAGGACCTAATCTGCGACATTACATTTTTTAGGAAGTGCATGTGTGTGTGAGCGTACACTTCAAATATGCATTTGATGTGAATTATATACACCGAAACATTTTACCTGCAAGTGTCAATGAACAGCTGATAACAATGCATTCGTGCGTATTTGTGGAAAAATAAGGATTAACATTGAGTATGGAGCGGTTCTTTGAAACGCAAGTTAACGTATTTTTTTTAAATTGCTAAAGACATGTGAATGTTTTGCTCCTTGTGCTTTTATAAACCCTGTAAAGCCAATCTCTGTGTGCATATTAATGACCCCACTCTGCGTGGGGGTGAAGACTATGCCTTCCTCGTTTCGTTCGTTATGGTGATTTAGGTGGTAACACAGCAGGCTGAGTCGCAGGCTGCTGCAGCTCTGGTGCTGCAAGAACCAGCTGAAGTTTGTCTGTATTAATGTTTCCAGCTATCATACCTGAAGCAAAAGAGAAAGTGAGATGAAAGAGATTAGTTCTATGTCTAAAAATTGGTTATCTGTAGCGTTTCATGAAATTTGCCCCGAAGGGAAACTTCCTGGATAGTTTTCTTGTTACTTGACACAATTCAGGCAGAATCATATTTGTTCCTTTGTCATGTTACTTTAGCATGGTGTGTTGAGTAAAGTGAACAGGTGCCCTCTTGTATTGATCAGCTATCATGGCAAGGAGCTATTATTAGATTTTGAAGGGGAAAGGGAAGGGTTGAGAAATGAAGAGGAGAAAGTGGGACAGGTTATTGATGATGGTAATAACTGTGCTCACTGGTCTCCAAACAGCGGAGCTGTAAAGTTGACCAGATGAGGAGATCAGTATAGATATGTTGAAGGGAAAAGACAACATGAAGAAGTATGGAGCATAGCTTCTTACCTGGCAGAGTTATTAAAGTTCATTGAAGGAAGATGAACTGTTTCAATATGTTAAACACTTGAGGCTGTTAAGAGAGAGTTGCTGTCACTGAAAGAGGCATTGTTTAGGAGGTTTGCTTTTTCCTTTTTCTTTCTTCTTTGCTTCTTCCTTCTTTTTTATCATTTTTAAATTTGAGTTTGTTTCTGTTCCTGTATATCTGTGTGCTAGATAACGATGCAGAAATTAAAAAGCAAACAAAAGGAAAAGGGTAACCAATTCCTTTGAACCAGACCTATTGCTTATTTTATCTGAAAGCTGACTTCACACTGTGAGTCCCTCAAAAGCATAGAATTAATCATCGTTAATGTATGAGTGGGATTATAGTACGCATATATTTCATATCATACCATTACTTTCTTTTGTTTGGCAGGATGTCTTCCTCCGCTAAGGCTTTATTGTAGGCAAACCACTGCCATATTTTTAGTAGCCAAGTATGTTGAGTGTTATATAGTTTGATGTGTAATGAGATGCACTAGCCAGCACAGATTCAAAATAGACTCAACATGATTCAGAATATGCTACTTTTACCCAAACAGTGACTCTAACATAATTAATTTGGTGGTAATAAAAGGTAAAAATGTAATTCTGCATTCTGCTTGATAGTAAGAAGTGCACTAAATTAAGAGACAGTGAACTCTCAACAGTAAATTTTGCTTGAGGGTTAAACTCTCTGTTCTACTGAAAGGTCACCACATGATTCAATGTTTTTAATCCTTCCACAGTGTAATGACATTTTAGGGGATGTTTGCAAACATATATCAGGGTTGTCTATACAAAATCACATTTGATTTCAACGCATGGAGAAGGGATGTTTCCTCCATTGTGTATAAAGCATGTGTTAATTTAAATTCTGTCACTGGAATTTGGTTTACATATATTCTGGAACAGAATATAAATTGGGACTGTTGAAATGTATATAGTTTCACTGCAGACAGAAAATAATTACCACGTTGCTCCATTGACCACCACCCCCCCACCCAAAATTAAACATATCATCTTAAGCGGTTTCTTTTAATTTTGCTGGGAGTAATATGACATGCAAATGTAGGAAGGGAAGAAACTTCTTGTAAGTAACTGTGTAGGCATTTAAGATGATCTAAACCCTATGCAAAGGAAATGGAAACCTGGCTGCCTATGGGTATATCTGCTGGGTGGAATGAACCTTGTGCAGGTATCTCCAAGATACTACTGGTGGCCCTGGTATTCAGACAACCTCTGCAGTACAGGGAGGGCAGATAGTATGGTAGATTTTAGTGCAGATTTTAAAAACAACATTGCCATAGTAGCAGGACACTGCATGTAATCTCGTAAATCCTCCCATTAGCAGGACTGATCATTTGGACAGAGCCACCCTACTGTTTCCAATTTGAAAAGTATCACTGGGACCATGCTGTCAAACAGTCATGTCCTCTCTGACGCTCCCAATATTGAAAGGAATCCTTCAGTCACCTGATGTGAATATGAGAAGCTAGTAAAGATCAGTCCGGATTATATATATTGGTGAAATCTGCATTTAATTAAGAACAGATTATGATCAGCCCATTGCAAAAACATCTTTTAAAATGAATAATTTGTATACTTTAAAAGATGAGTTTGTCATTGCAAAACTGCTTGTCAACTTGAGTCAAACTCACTAAGCAACTACAGCTGGAAATGCTTTTTCAAAGAAGAGGGCATTCCT
>NW_009611236.1:44979-50071 GCF_000690535.1 Cariama cristata
ACTGATAGAAGTCTTGTCCTTGTTCCCTTCTTTAATTCACCCGCCCACTGATGAAGGTAACTACCCATGTTGCAGCACTTCTCCCTCCTCTTAAACCATCCCCTTAGAGCATCCCTCTTTAACAGTCGGGGAAGTGTTATATCCCATATGCTAAAGAATTATTCTCGCTTGCAGTATTTCATGCAGACTGAAACATTTCTGATGGAAAGGAATGGGAGGGTCTTTTCTGGGAAAAACCTCTACTTGGGCTAACACAGTCACTCTTAACCAGGGACCTGTGCTCCTGGCCCATCATGCGTACATTATTGGTGGAGTACAGGACGGAGCACGGTTTATTATGGGACACACTGAAGTACCCAATATGGCCAGTTTTCTCAAAGCATCTCATCTGCAAACCAAATTTGGGACCATTGGCTTAGAGGTTTAGACATTCTTTTGGAGAGTGGGAAAACTAAACTCATGCCCACTTTTTGATACGTAATAGATTTTCCAGAAAAACATGGAGCAACAGTGTGGGGACATCATTCTGAAAAGCAATGGAAAAACTTTTGTTTCAGACCTTACTTAAACTTATGCAAAACAGAGTAGCTACCACAGGCAGAATGAAAATGCCTCTTCTCACATTACTCATCGCATCTTCATCACTTAACTATTCTGGGAAGAAGTCCCCTTAACAGGAAATAATTGAACTTGACTTTCCATACCCTGCGTTAGTGTTCCCACTAAGCATCCAATGAAAGGAAATGAGGAAGCTCTCCTGCTGACCACGACCCACAAGACATGCTGTCTCCTCCTCTTAGGATCTAACCCTCCATTTTTTTTGCCTCTTATGTGTCCTTCAAAAAAGAACATATAATTTCAGTCCGAACAAAGTGTTATCTTTGACAAAAGGGAAAAAACCTCAACTTTATTTCTCTTTTTGTTTTATGGCAAAATCTGATTCTCAGTGCATTCAGGTTTTTCTCATGAAGGGAGGAGAAGTAGCTGAATCCTTCTGTAAAGTGTATATTCATTTCAGAATAAATACACTTTTATTCAGGAACATTCTTGATCAGACACATCGAGAACAAAGAAGAAAACCACCATCACGGCCTTGAATTCCTGGCATTGCATGTGGGGATATGGACAATTTGCCTTGCAGTTCAGTCATCAGGGAAGGAGGACGTGCCGTGTTTCCTTCCTTATAGAGTCCATACTGGGAGCAACTGCAGCAACATGCAGAACTAAGGCATTGCAGCTAAGTGCACCTGAGCAGAACAATGCTTATATGTGCACTTTCTCACTTATGTCTTCACAAAGCCAATAGTAAAATGAAGGGCAGAAAATAAAATTCACAAGATGCACATCTTTATATGTGGTGCTCGTGTAACCATTGATGATTTTCCAGTCATCGCCAACTGTGAAGGAAAAGGTGGGGGTCATGGAGGTGCATACCTATGTGTGTGGGATGGGTCTTTGCAGGGAATTTAATGAGTTAAAGATCCAATTTTTGAAGTTTTTGTTATTGTTTCCAGAAGACACGCCCAACAAGTTCTACAGAGGTTAAACGATGGTATCAGCACTCAGGTATGACGATTTTCATCTTGCATCTCCCTCTGTCCTGTGGCTCACCATGGAAAATGAAGTGAATACTCCTACTGTGCCCATTTATGGAAGGTGTGCCAAACTGACAATGCACTAATGACTAAATGGAGCGTTCACTGGAGGAACGACGAGTCATGCAAGCAGAGGGGAAGGAGGTTCTCGCAGAGGTACGGACAACACCATGCTAACTACAGTCTTTTAAAGGAAAACCTGCAAATCCACTGTCCATACTGGTATAATTGTACCAAATTTCTAGATTTCTGTCTGCCGCAGTCAAAAGAATCATTGCATTGGTTTTGTTTCATATCAAGAACAGGCAGCAGCTGAGGAGACAGTTTTATTTTCTTTTAATCTTACTGTTGCATAATTGGTGTGTTTGATAGGAGCAAAGAAAGTCTTACAAAACACATCATATGCTCATTTTCTTAACATCACAACTCAGCATTAAGTAGAAGACAGTTGTGTATAAACTGCTCCCCCTGTTTCTTTTTCCCTCGTCACTAATGACTAATGCCTTTTAGACTCTTCCTCTTATATAAATTACCAGCAATTTCATAGGTGCTCAGGGACTTTTAGTTAAATAGCCTACGTTATTTGCACCAAGTAGTAGTTTCTTCATGATTTTTTTTCTTTTTCTATTTTCTTTTTTTTTTATTATTTTTAAAATTTATCTTATGACTCGCCTCTATCATGCTAAAAGAAACTGGTGGTTGCACTGTTCAATGATGCAAAAAGAAAGGATTTCCACATCAGGGGAAATATAATTTCCACTATAGTAAAACTGCGCATCTAAACCACTGTTGGTTTGACAATTATGCCCTAAGCTCTGACCAGCCTATAAGTGGGCATTGTGCCATTTGAACAGTAGGGCAAAACTGCAGGCAGCCAAAAATCTGGCTCAAACATCTTTCTTGAGGGAACAATCCCAGCTAAAAATATTCCTATTTGTCTGAATTCAATTTATTCATGTACGTGCTGATGTACCGTTAAAGATGACATAGGAGATGACTCTCTTTCTAAAACCAAAACCTCAGAAGAACCGCAGAGAAGGGAGAAAAGTGCTGACTTCTTGTGGATGTGCAGAAGAGACTCGAGGTACACTTTTAAAAGCCAAATGCTCTGGAGGCATTTCCTACCCTGCTTCTGTGCTTCCCGTGGAAGGTAAGGCAGGGGTCCTCTTAGTCCCCAAAGTGATGGCAGGGATGCACTTCCCGGTGCCACCGTGTCCTGTAATAGCAGAGTGCAGCTCTTGTGTGGGCTGGTAGATGCAGTGATAGGAGAAAAAAAAAAAAAAAGGTTGGAGTCTAAACCACAGGTAAAATTGCCTGAATGTTTTATTTTACTTCTCTATCTTTGTTTTGAGGGTCCAAATTCATATCTTAAAATTAGTAATTCCTGCCAGGAGTGAAGAATAGAGTGCTCTAAGAGATTACTCCAGCACTTTTAATATGTACTTCATATTATTATGTATTACTACGTACTACTTCGAAGCAAGGGTTTTCCTTCCTATTCTTTCACAGCGCAAGGGAGAAATTTATGCCACGATAGACACTGTGTATTGTTCCATACCTTCCTCTACAACGTGCCACAGCTCAGCTGAGTAATACTTCTGCTGCCCTAGGTATCAAATAGGTGATACTCTGCTGCCCTAGGCCTGGTGATACTCAAATAAAGGTTGAGAGCAGTGCTAGACTGTGTTGCCTTGTAGTGAAATACGGTGATCCAGAATAGAAAACTGATACTGTCAAACTGAAAGTACTTAACCATGAAATGGCATTTACAACCCAGAAGTGAAATGCTACTACTTTAACTTTGTTTTTCTAAATAAACTTGATTTATTTCACATCTCATTCCTTTTACCCCCACTCTTCTTTTCTCTGCTTTTCTTAACAGCAACTTATTTGCCAGGCTGGTTGTTCCAAGTTCTCTTTATATTAGATTTTTTTTTTTTTTTTCATGGGTAATTAAACGTACTTATGTTTTTGGCTCCTCTATGACCAAAGCAAAATATTTTTCTTATCCGGAGAAGTATTCTGATGCAAGGGAAGTGACTTCATATAGCAACATTTCCTGTGGCAGCTATGCTTGGGTCCTTCCCCAAACAGGGCAATCTGTTCCACACACTTAGAGCAAGCTTTAGAGTAGACAGACTAGGAGAATTTCCATTTATCACCAGCTAGTTGGGTCATATGTGCAGCATCTTCAGCTTTTGTGAATCATACGGAAGCTCAGACCTTTACTGACCAGATGTGTGCAGCTGGTCAAATGATTCTGGCCATCTCATGATTTTCATCAGTATTATGAGAGAAAACATTACACAGCAGCTGCCTGTAACAGTGTTTGTGGGTTGCTCTGATTTACCTTTATAGCACTTACTGCATGTGGTTGCTCTATTAATCTCTCTATATGAACAGTTTCTCTGTTTAATTAAATTGGGCCCAATGAGGCAGTGCATGGTCCTCTGATAAGCTCATTCATCTTTATTTGATTCTTTGCTGACACGTTAGTTGCCCTGTGACACAGGTTAAGTCATTGAGTGGCCATTACCTCCTCGTTTACTCTCTCATGTTACTCCTAACCACCTTCCCGAAGTCAAATCCAGATGATTTGTGCCAATTTCATGGGGGCACAAACTGGAACATCCGATAACTTTCTCCATGGCTGACTTTATACAATCTTGCTTGCACATCTCAAGCTGCTATGTCTGTCAAAACACAATTTTTTCCCCTCCTCCTTATGGGCTTTGATAGAGCTATGAGTACTAGAGGTCTCAATTATAAAATGTCATGACACTGCTGCACAATTTTTTACAGTAATTTCACAGTGTCACTTTGTGATTATTTCAGGATAGCTTTGAACCATGACTGAAATGAATTGTGGCCCTTAGTGTATTGGGTGATACAAATTGTGAGCTGGTGTGACAGAGAGGCAGGCGTTGTTAGGAATAAACTCCATGTGAAGAAAGGGAAGCATGTATTTTTTCAGAAACGCCATAAAAAGCAAGCAACAAAAGGGAAGCAGGGGAAAGAAGATGGAAGAGGAGAGAATTAAACATTTGCAACAAAGCAAGCATCAGCTGTGCACCTTTAATTCAAATGATCTGTTAGCTCGAGTCAGGGCTTTTCCAGGCTCTACAGCACAAGCCCAACCTGGAATTCTGCAATAAACCTCCTCAAACCCTGTCCTGAGGCAGAGAAATGTGTCCCCAAAAAATCCAACTCCTTTAAAGAGCCAGTGCTTTAAAAATACATAGCGAAGAGTCAGATAAATGCCTTACCAAGCAAATGTTGGTCTTGGCAGGCAGTCCTGTCATTTTATAATACCTCTTTGAGTAGTTTTAAAGCACAATTGTTCATACAGAATGAGTGAGTAGGGAGACCTTTGCAGATGTCTCCACCACTTCCCTGGCTGAAATAGTGAAGGGAGGGGAACGAGCAGCTTCTCGCAGACCCGGGTTTGCGAGGAGGTGGAAAAGGGAAAAGGCTTGTCCTGCTTCCACTCTGCGAGT
>NW_009611236.1:50104-59923 GCF_000690535.1 Cariama cristata
AGCAGGATGGGTAAACTAAGTATCGCGCCTAGACCTCTGCAACCTTACTGCCTTCAAAAGCTGGGGGGAAGCAAAAAATCAACACCCCTACTGTAAAAGAGGGATGATTTGCCATTTAAAGAAAATGTTTTCAGCAGGGTTCTGAGGGAATCAAAGCCTTAGGAGAGGAAAGCAAGGACAGAAGAGGGAGGGAGGGGAAAAGGTGTCCCCTGAGATCATTCTAGACCTCTGAAATTTGCCTAAGATAGGTGAGATTTGTGGGAGCTGCAGATATTTGAGCACTTTCTTAATTATGAGAAAAGGCAGCGAACGTTGTCAAAGCAAATTTTCATTTACATTTGAAGTTTCATTTCAGCTAAAACACAGACAAAATATGTAGTTGTTTTATTGATGGCCATGTCTTTGAAAGCATTACTCATAGCTGAATGTTTTTACGTGAACTTTTACCTTTTATCTAATGTAAAGTTTATAATGGCCAGTGACGTGCTGGAAATATTAACATGCCTTACCTCAAAATCCAATAGTGATTCACCTCTTTTCTAAAAAGAATGACAAAAACCAGTATGAAAAATGCTCACAATCACTAAATATTCAGTTTGAGTTATTTTGATGTATGGGATAATTTCCAGAGTCCATGTGTGTATTTTAGCTCCTGTCTTCTAAAGCCTGCAGTACAAATAGCTTAAGCAACTCTCCATAACAATAAGGGAACTTCAGAGGTGACCCTGGAGCTAGCCTGGGTTAGGGTCAGTTAAATCAACTGGTGACAGTATGGATTTGCTAGCACTTTACTTTGCTAATATGATTATTAAGGAGTACGTTTTTTTCCAAGCAAAAAATAAACTTTACTTGGTTTTGGTTTGTGGTTTTGTTTGGTTTGGTTTGGTGTTTGTTTGTTTGTTTTAATTGCAGGCTTTTTTCTTCTCTCCCTTTTTTTACTTTCCCACTCTTTCTTTCATTTTTGCATTCTAGCTAACACTGATCAATCTCCTTAACATTTTTTCATTTGTTTATGTCAGGATTTTCCTGCTCCTTGTTTTTATGCAATGAGAAGTATTACACCAAGTAAAACAAAAACAAAACAAAAATTGATTGTATAAATGATAGGCAAGACAAGGAACAAGGTTGACAGCAAATGTTAAATGGCATTAAAAAAAAAAAGCTTTTATCTCCTCTCACCTCCCATAGTGCATGTTTGATGTAAAGTACAAGCCACTTGTTGCCAGCAAAAATGGCCATCTCATTTAGACTGTATTGCTGTGTACTTTCACCCAGCGCTGATAACATTACTTTATATTGCAGGTTCAAGCATTTTTGTGTTACAGAG
Organism: Cariama cristata; assembly: GCF_000690535.1. NCBI lineage: Eukaryota > Metazoa > Chordata > Aves > Cariamiformes > Cariamidae > Cariama > Cariama cristata. The sequence continues at coordinate 51,432 of NW_009611236.1, forward strand.
AACAAGGATAACCTTCTTGCATCTAAAACTCTTGTGCAATCTTACAAGAAAACTCAATTAATCAATTAGAATACTTTACTCAAATTACAGGGGGATTACGTGCCTCCGTCGCTGAGAAGCGTTGGAACTTGTGGTGCATTACAGCAATTAAGAATACTTAATTTCCAAATGGCACAAATGAACAAAGTATGAGTCATGGTGAACGTTTACTCCTTAAAAGCCATCAGTGCTAATGGTTTTGTAACCTTTGTAAATTTAATATGGGCTTCATTTATACAGCAGTGAAACCCACGTCAGGACGGTTTAATATTACTGCTCATATGCACAGGGCTTTATGCAGCCACACACTTAATTGCATAAATAATAAAGATAGGTTTTGAGGTAGGCATCTGCTTACACTACTTTTTGTGAACAGATATGATCACGCTATGCTATCGCACTCTAAGAAGTGCACTTAAGGCAATCAATAAGTAATGATTCATAACATTTTTTTCCTCAGTGAAGTTATGATAAGTAAAGATTAGGCCAAGAGAGCAGAATATTTTTAGTGCCTTGTTGGAAAGGTATCTTGCCTATGTCAGAGTATTCGAATAGACTTTTTAGAGTTTGTAGTCAAACTTTTTCATCTTTAAAAGTGATAGGTTCATATTCAGGTATCACTAACTGATTGATAGCAAATAATTGCATGAATGAATAGTTTATTACTAATCTCCATAGTCATTACCAAATGCTATGCTGTTATGCAGTGCTGATCCTAATGAATATATTGCATAAATATGCTGCTTTACAAAAGCATCATTCATAACACAGCTGGGAATATTTTTGTGTATATTGGCAGTTGTTTCCAGTTATAAATTGCTCTAGAAGAGCTATGGCATACTTATGGGTCTGTATTTGAGACTCTTGTGAATTGCTTTAACAACGGTAGTAAAGACTATAGCTATGATATTCTCTTCCCTCCTTCCTCCCCCAAATAGTGAATTCTCTCCGGGGAACCATTCTTTTCTGCTTTTTTGGAGAAAAGATGGAGATCATAAACCCAGGAAGTGTGTAGATTTATTTTCTTTTGCAGCCTTCAGTGGGATCAATGCACAAGCACAGGCAACTCCATGGGGCCACGAAAGAGATCAACTTGCAATGCAGTCATGATGGGATGTGGGCACCGACAGGCTTGTTCTACTTGATTTTTTGTGGCCTGAAGATAGGTCCTGCAGTCCTCCCTACAAGGAGTAAGCCCTTCTCTCAGTGAGACTACGCACATACAGATTCAGTAACGTTAGATGATTCCCAGTGAGATTTTGTCCCTGTATCTCACTGCTTGTGCTAGGTCTTTTACCCCATCCCACTTGTGGTTTTGATCTGTTTGATTTGGTTTCATTTCCTTCCTTTTCTTTTTGCTGTATTTAAAAACATTGACTTGAGTTTCTCTGAGCATTAGTGACATAATGTGAAAAAGCATACAGTGATTCCCAGTGCTGCAGATTTTACTGAAATCCAGGTATAAAAACATACTAGCAAAATGCATAGAGTTAAATTTCATGGAAAAAAAAAAATTACAGGACCTCTCTCAGCATTGTGACCCTACAAGATTTTATTTAGTTTCCAAATGTAGTTTCTGAAATTATTTCCTAGCTTTTTTTTTTCTTGTTTTTGTTGACATAGCCGTGCCCTCCCTCACCAGGAGGAAGAGAATTCTGGTTTCTTTCTTTTCCATAGGAAAAGTTTTTATTTCTTCCATGGAAGTTCAAATCCAGGAAAGTATCACTAATTTTGGTGAAGTTAGACAGGTTTTAAAATAAAGCTGGGATACAAAACCTTACACTGCTTAAAACACACTGAAAAATTTTCAACTTCTCCAAAGAGCAGTACAATAGTTGAGGTTTTCAGGTGAGGTAAGAAATATCCCTTGAGGTACATTTTCAGTTGATATACAAATAAAACAACAGAAAAATTGTCAACAGCAATCCTCAGAAAATTAGAATATTATGTATTTTTTTTAAAAAATAAGCAACCAATCATCATTAAACGTGTTGGTGTTCATTACAATTAAATTAGTCTTAGTTAATTCATTAAATATTAATATGGAATTCAAATTCAATTCCATAGAAATTATAATCTGGCAATTAATTAACATATTAAAATTGAGAAGCATTACCTGTCCCTTCAAGGCAAAAATCTTCCTTTTTAATGAAGAAATCTTTCAGAGAAGGAATAAGGGGTTTATTTCTTTTGCAGTGATGGGAGGTAAAAAAAAGGAAAAAAAAGAATTTTGCAAATGGTCTAGATGTTTCATTTCTTTCTGTGCTTTAAAGATATTTTAATATATTTTCCTGTGAAATGCCTTTAGACCAAGATGAAAATAGTTTTTAAAAATGTAACTGAAAAATATATGGTAGTGATATTTTTTTTTTTCAGAAGAAAACATTTATAATCGGAATCATTTACATTCAAGGATTCATTCTAAAAAACCCCATGAAAACAGTAAACTTTTCAGAAGTCTTTTCACCATCTTCATTATTTTAAAAGGTAGAGATTGCTGTCACTAGGAGCTTAATGTAACTGTGTTATAATCATACCTTTCACTACCTACTATTTCACATTTCAGTTTGATAATCATAGTATTTCATCAGTTTTTTGGAAAACTGTACCGCAGTCTGATAGTCCTTATGCACTGAAACATATCTGCGCATGAATTTAAAAAAAAAAAAAAAAAGAAAAAAGAAAAAAAAAGAAATAGTGAACTGTATAACTCTACTGTGATGCTCTATGACAAAAGTCTTGAGTATAGACCTGTGTGTGTGATGACGTATGCAGCAGTACACCTTGAGTCTATGGACAGCTGGTGCTTTTCATCTTCTGTCATAGGTACATAGAAGAGCTTGTTCTATTAATTGACCTACCTATTGGTACTATCTCCAGACAGCGTTAGTTGCTTTTTGGGGAAGAACAATTTTATGCCACTGACTTAAAAGCTTCAGAGCTTAAAAGCACACAGAAATCACTGGCCAGTTTGTGAAAGCTTTGGCCACTGCGCCAGGTTTTTAAAGGCTAGTCATTTCTGGCTGCAAATCGAAACAGTAAATTTTGATAAATCTAAACAAGCGCTGTTCTTTATTTGTGAAAATTTGATAGCAAAACCTGTTTTGAAATCATACTGGAGAATGCTGAAGATGAATACATGTTTATGCTATATATGAAAACATAGCTACATTTTACGCATTGCTACATAATGAAGAAAATAAGCTATTAAATAGAAAAAACTTTTTCATTTTGGAAAATTATGAGGAAAAAAAAAAGGATGACACTTTCCCTTTCATTCCAACTCATTTGAAAAAAACGCTAGGATTTTTACCACGTTTGTCAACCATGGGTCTATTTCTTAAAGGTGTTAATTGCAAGATACAGTAGTTTACCTATTCTGTATGTTCTAGTTCGGTGCTACATTTTTTCTCACACTTTCATCTCCAAAACTTTGGTGTAACTTGAGTGCCCAGTTTAGATGGATGGCATTCATTGAAAGATGATCATAGTACCTAGTAAATGCCTGATTACCAATTGGACATCAATATTTTTCTTTAAAAAGTATTGACATGCCATTAATTGTGATTGTAATTCTTGTGTCATGCCCCTAGAAGTAATATATTTGAATTTGAAGTGCCAAACATCTTAAATTGTTTATGTGGAAAATATTGAGCACTCTAGAGAAAGAAAGTTGGAACTAAGTAACCCTTCTGTAAATCTGGTGTTAGTACCTTAAATAAAATGGTGTTATTTAGGCGTTGTCACTAGAATCGGAGTCTGATCTGTTCTTTTAGTGCAAATAGGGGGAAAAAAAAAAGAAAGCCAAACCCCAGATTTGTATCCACATTTGACTTTTTCAGTATTTGTGCTTACTGAAACCACTAATCAGAGTTGATTGTCCTTAACATAAAAATGGTTAGCTAATATCCATTTAGGACTCAGCTTTGAATGGACGGCTCAGACTGGTATTAAAGTACAAAGGAGGGTTCACAAAAAGCCACGTTTCCTCTCCTGCATTGTACTCTGTATTTGCTTTTCCATCGAACTTCTCACAATTGAGATAGAACAATCTAGTTACGCTATCAGTGTTAGCCCGACCTCCGCTAAGTAATCCATGTGGTTTCCATATGGTGGCAAGCTTACCCTACAGAAAGGAAATGGGTGCCGTGGCAGTACGCATGCTGTGCTTCAAAGGGACACCCTTAAAGGAGGTCCCCGTGAGTTGCCACTGAGACGATCCGCTGCTGCTGCCAACTGAAGATCGTGCTTTAAAGTGCCCTTGCATCCACAGACCGAAGGCTAAGAAATACAGTAGGGTTCTTCGATGCTTAGATAGCTTTGGACTGTTAAATAAAGCTTTCTTTTAGAAAAAACAAATTATTCTTAGCCTTAGGATTAGGTTTATAATAAAAGTAGCGTGTGTTAAAGGCATAGACCTTACAGTAGGGAAAAAATGAAGAATTTGAATGAGGGAGGGTGGTTAAGTTTTCTAGGCTGGTTTAGTGTGGGTGTAAACCAATTAATATTTAATATAATTGCATAGATAACAATAAAATAATTAGTACTAATAATAACAATAAAATAATTGTGCAAATGAGTTGTGCTTCAGAACTGTATGCACACTGTTTCCTGCACCTCAGCTTCTTTAAAGGAGAGATGCGAGTGATAAACGATGGGTTGGCATGCAAACCATATGCCACCACATACTGATGATACAGTGCGGTGAGAGCCAGGAGAGCGTTGCCTGAGTATATAGTCCCCTTTCTTTTCCTACAAGCAGCCCATTATATGCAGAATCTGCTTAGGTACTGTCTAAATTCCTCTGTATAGACAAGGAAAACTGACGCAGGTAAAAAACTTATTTGCATTTAATTTGTTATCTCTGTTTGTCATGAAATTGTAATAAAGATAGATAACATTTGCTATTTAAAACTAATTATGCTCAAACATTTGCACATTTTTAGAAAATCGAGTTCACCTTTTGCCAATAGTAATCATAGGTAGATTATCTCAAACTTGTGACTACATCTTGAAAAATGTTTTGACAAGGCAGAGTGTCTCTAATTGTCCTGTAAAGAGAACGTGGGGACGGTGCCAACAACCCCTTGTTTTCCACTTCACTAGTATCTTGTGTCACACTCGTTCATTACCTACGTAGTAGCTGTAACAATAGCAGCCTTTCTAGGCAAGTGCATTGTTGCAGGTCTACAAGGGACCTGAAAGTTGTCATTTTATTAAAAAACCTACATTGGTCTTGTCTCAAAAGAAGATTTGCTATTTTGATGCACTTATGTCTTTTTCACAGAAACAGAAAATAACTTAACTAGAAGAACAGTTGTCCAGCCATGCAAAAATCCCATGAAATACCATACAGTATTTTGGGTTTTTTTTGTAATCAGTAAATTGTTTTCCCATCATAGAAAGAAAACTTACAAGTAAATGCATAACCATGTATTTATTGTATGTTTATTTTTTTATTGTTTGTGTAATAGGGGAATGTTTCATCACAGAATTTCAAGGAAGATGACACAACTGTCTTGGATAAACATTTGAGATTTTTATCAAAATATTTGATTCTAATAACACATGATTGTTAGTCTTTTACACAAGTGACAGAAATTACAAATGTGAATGAATGTATTGGCAGCCTGCCACTGTGGTACAATAACACAGTGTAGCTGCTGCAGCTCCCTCATCTCCTAGCAGGGAATCAGTGTGTGTTATGTGGTGGATGGCATTTAAATGTGCTCAGGTGGTTCATGGGGTATTGACTGAAATAAATATTCAATCACAGATTGGAAAAAACCTTTAAAACATTAGACTACCCAAAGGAAGAAAAATTAAGTCAGCATATAGTTATCAAGATAAGCACAGTGAGAAAAGTGCACTTTACATTGTAAGCATCAATAAGTGAATTAAATGATTCTCTCACAAGTACAATTTTATTCGCATTTTTTACTGAAATCTTAACGTCAGTTAGTATGCAGTAAGGCCTTTTAAGGTAAGTTACACTTGATTTAGCTCGTCTTTGAATTTCAGAACTGCCTTATGCTACACCGTGTCCACGCAAAAATCAGAAGCACTCGTGAAACCCGAGTCCTGCGTGTGAGCTCTGGCGCTCTGCAAGCGCTCGAGACCTGTGCTGTGGCAATCATGGAGCAACACGTGGTTGTAAAGAAATGTCCAGGATCAGCGTCAAGAGCAGGAATACCTCCTAATCGTGTTTTTTTAAGCACAAACAAGGTCAAAGTTTTGCGGTAACTCTGAGCAGGCACAGGCAGAAGCTTTGCCAACAGGAGGGCTTCCCCCTTTCTTTGCTCCCCAAATTCATTTCTGTGTCGGGCTGCTCCCCATGGTTCCTTTTCTTTGTGCATAGGACTTCTGTCTCAGTTTAGGGAACTGAATCGGGCAACTGATGCACGTTAAAACCTGCTCTTTTTTGGGGGGATTGTGTTCATTTCCAACCAGATCTCATTTGGTGCATGACTGTGTGAGTGTTTCTACTAGCAAAAGGCAGGGCTCCTTGTGGTAGATATTGGCTAGAAAGTTGCAATGAGAGGAATTAAGCCTTTTGCTGGTACTGCCAACTTACCTTAGCTACCAGTCTAGCAGGTAAGGAGCAGCTCCTCTCCCGCTTGTCATACACAGCAGGTTAAAGCTCTCACATAGCTCTTTCACAGCTTTCCATTCAAATTCAGGACTGGCACTACAGTACTTTAAAATGTTTGCAAATAGCTCTCACGCTTTACTGACGTCCCTCCTTTCTGCTTAAGCCTGAGGCTGGAACAGGTAATGAGTTTTGATGCTTGCAACAGCTACATCTAGGTTGCGGACTCTCATCTACTTTGTTGTTGCTAGCTTAAAATACTTTATCGTTATAATCTTCTTTTAATAGTCTGCCATCAAACTTGTCAGCTACTCATTTAGGGATAGAAGGAAGAGGCAAGAACCACTAGCATGTTACCTTCATGCACAGTAGGATGTACCCAATTTGTGGTTTCTCATCACTGCCAGAACTGTGAACTGTATATGTGTAAAAAAATGTAACTAAACAGCACAACTCCTGACGTGTCTTGTAAGCCCTTGCAGACTGGTAACAGGACTGGGTGCTGGGGCAGAATGGAAAGTGGAGCTACCGGAGCTTTCTGGAGCATTCTCCTGCCTCCAAAGGCGTAGGAGAGAGCAGGTTTCCAGAGAAAGATCTGTATTAGCTTTGCAGTTTTGTTTTGTTTTTGCAAAGGCGCAGATTTTTTCTTCATCCTTGCTTTTGAAAAGCTATTCCTAGAAAAGTAAAGAGAATTAAGGGCTGTCTTTTGTTATACCATGGGCATTCAAGCAACCACCATAGTCATAAGATATTAACATGCTTTGTGAAACTCTAGACAATTCAAAAGTCGTAATGCAGGATGACTTATATACTTACAAGAAAACAAACCAATCTTGCCATAAGTGTCTAGATATCTCTATTTCGGTATTGATGTAACCCCTTGCACTTTGGCTAGAGAATACTGCAGATGCTGAAATAACAGTTCACCGTTATTCCTTTGTTTCAGGTTAGAAAGCAAAAGTATAGCAAAGACACTATTGACCTGCTTGTGTGTTTTTAGAACAGCTGTGTCCAGTGAAATACAAATGAAAGATTATTTTCATAGCTTCCTGTATTTTTTGCCAAGCAACAACCAGCACATTACATTTTAATTTTAGGGAAGCTATAAGGTACAGTTAAGAGTAGTGAACTATAACAGTCTTCAGAGAGGGTAACTGTTTTCATATGACGGTTGTCTTTGCTCTGACCGGTAGCACAGTAATCAAGATAAGACTACTCAAGGAAAAGCACTGGAAGCATGAGGGAGACGATAGCAGATACACATGGAGCCTCTCTCCTGCATGATGGAGGCATAAAGCTGCTCAAAAAAATGTATGTGGAGAAAAAGAAAGGGAAAATGGGGAGATTCTCAGAAATATGGGTGGATACCAGATGATTTTATTTGCTTTCTAGCAGCAGACACACCAAAACCCAAAATTAAAATCCTAAACCTTTATCTTTTGTAGGAATTTTAATTAAAGGGACCTGGAACATAAAGGAAGAAAAGTCTCTCATCTCTGAGCTTCCAGAACCGAGGGGAAACTCCCTCCGCATCACATGGAGGTACACACTTTCATCATGAATCTTCTCATCCCCTAATTAATCTTCTTGTTGCTTTTCAGTGACAAATGGTCTGACTACTGAAGTTCTTCTGCACTTGTATTTACAGTAAGACTCATCTTTTTTTTCCTCCTTGCTTTTACAAAGGTCTCAGCATCCACATGGACTGTAAGCATCTATCTTGTCTAACTTTTATCTTCGATGCAATAGAGAAATCCGTATAAGAAAATGCAAGCCAAAGCAGAAGGTGATTTGATGTTAGTGATTGCTGTTGCTAAACAGAGATTTTCTTGGGACTATAGCATAGAATTCAGCAGGCAACCTA
>NW_009611236.1:59954-84129 GCF_000690535.1 Cariama cristata
TTTAGTACTGGAGAAATACTATTCAATACTATACAATTGTTATAATTTAAAGAGATTTAGTACCATAATGCTATGTGAAGTTTTTGTTTAGTATATATAATCAACCCATAATACTAGATGTGCCCTCAAATAGAAAAAGGCACATGAGCCTTCCTTTTTGAAGGGTAAAAAAAGCTTATTAGAAGAAAGTAGGATTCATTACTAGAATCAAAGAACTAGCAGAATATTTTTCTGAAAAGGAGTAACAAAAAATTAAGCCATTTGTAATGAAAACTTGCTACTAGGTTTATCAGTGGAATTTTATTGCATTTCTGTAAAGAAAAAATAAACTATTCCCATTTCACTTGTCATGATATTTTAGTTATTTTTTGAATGAAAAGTAAAAGATCTGTTAACAAATGGGACATTACAATGGGAAGTTTGAATTAGTCAGTTCTCATATTTCAGTAGTGCAAAATCTTTGAAGTGATCTTTCCTGTTGCAGGAATTCACTGTTTTATTGAACAAGCCTCAAGAGGCTTGCAAATACCTGGCTTGTAGATGTCTATTTGTACAACTTAGCAACAGCTGAGATTCTTCATTGGGCGTAAAAAGCATATAAACTAAGAAAAAAAAATCAGTTTATGAGATGCATTTATAAAAAGCTTGACTGATCATATTCTTAAATTCCAAACCAAACTATGCTTCTTCCAGTCACATCATTGCTGGTCAGTGCAAGTTTCCACTGGAATATTTCTGGGTTTAACGTACCATACCTAAAGGATGTTATCATGTTGTACTGGATAACCTTAACAGAAATCACGTGTCTCCTTTTCTAGAGAACATAGCCTAAAAATTTAGAGACCACCCTGTTTTACAGAGGATTAAAAAAACCTTGGAAAAATGTTGTTCTGGTAAAAATTAAAACCTCACTGTAGTTTTACATATATTTTGAAACCTGGGGGTATTTAAAGTTAAATGTTGAAACATATTCACTTGTTAGCTGCTTGTTAGGTAGTCATATTGCTCCTGTGTTTTTTCATACACTCTCCTAAGTGACTCTTCAGAGATACAGGTATGAAGATATTAAGAAAATTAACTATGTACTGAAGCATCGTGTTCCCCAGACTTAAGTGTCTTGTATGCTGGTGGGGTATATAAGGAAAGGGAAGGAATTTTTCTCACACTGGTTTGACTGGGAAACTCAGAAGTCAACTCTGTGTCAGGGGGAGCTGAAAAAGAGCAAACTACGAATGATTTCCCCTTTCTACCCTATTTTTGATTAGGTCCTTGCTCTTCTGGAGAGATGTGGATCACTTAATGAAACTAGATCCAGATCTGGAAAACTTAGGATATGTTCCAAGTTACCAACTATATTGACTGTGTTAAGCGAGGTTAATTCTCTTATTCTGCTGTGAGTGGACTTACCGAAATTTGTCTTTTGGTAAGTGAAAGTGCTTTCAGTAATACTGGATTCCTTCTTTAGTAGCAACTACTGAAAAGAGCTGAATAGAAAATAGATTTCCTTCCTGCAGAAAAAAGCCACATATTTCTGACAGAACAGTTTTGGGAAAAATAAAAATGGTGTTATTTGGCTTGCTGACTTTCCAGCAGTGGATGGGCTGTCTGCTTCTCCAGCTTCAGATGGGGATCTTGTTGCTTGGGAAGCCACAAAGGATGAGTAGCTGCTGTAGCTTCTTAGCTCTCGTCATGGGAAGGCACAGTATCAGGAATTGCAGGGTTCCTGAGAAAGTGCTGAAAACGTTCCTGAAAAAAAAAATGCATCTGAGAAATAGGGATAGATGTTGCTTGTAACCAAACTCCCAAAATTTTGCTCTCAAAAAACTTAGAGTTAAGCTTCTCTGAATAATGCGAAAAACAATTGTAGTTAATGTAGATGTTTCGTAGAATGGTAAATATCAAAGGCCTATACGTTAATAACTTTTTAGTTTTAGAATGGTTCTGTGACAAGGGTGATACTATAAATACAAATCTTTCTTCACCTAGACGGTCAGGTAAGCTAGACATGCCCAATAATTTTGTTCTCTAAAGGTAAATGCAGACTTCTATTCTTTTAACAGGGGTTTTCTCAGGGGGATCTGTATTATTCAGAGCAGAAAAGAAAATAACAGAATTCTTTAAGTGACAGGGGAAAAACTTGATTGAATGTACATAACAGCAAAAAAAAAATCTTTCTTATAGGTCTATTACAGTACATTCAGACTCTTAGAAAATCACAACTATTGACATATTTAGAAGACAGAAGATCTGTATAGAAAAAACCTGCTGTAATTATTGGCTAGCTTGTAATTAGAGGAAAGCAAAATCAAACTATTCGTTGGCAGGTAGTGACTGAATATAGAATAAGATGTGCTGAAAATTTTGTTCTCCTAATTTCAGAAATTATAAAATAGGAAGTACCTTGATAGCATGCAGTTGTACTCGGAAGCAATGCTTAAGGAAGATTTTGTCATACAGAAAATCAGCTGGTTTGTCTTCATTTTACAGTATGAAGGAAGGAAACTATATTGTCGTGGTATTTGAAGAGATATAAAGAAATGGTCTAATGAAAGTAATTTGTCTGCTGCTACCTCTTATATCACATTATAGGTACAAGATTTTGCCATTAGGCAGTTTTCTTATCAAGTAAGCATTGCTGTTCTCAATCACAGCAAACACAGCTATGATACATTCTTTAAAAAGTAGTTCTGTCAAAATAATTATATTTGTGTTCCAATGTAAACCTCTGCCACTAATTCTTTATCATGAATCACAGCTGGCAATACAGATATATCTTTTTATAGTAAATTTTAAGAGTATGCAAACCATGGGATGCATTTTTAGCTGCTGGAGAATTACTATCACCGAAAGAGTCCTAGACCAGATGATACCAGGTCTGGACATGGCTCTGTGTTCAAACTCCACTGACTTGCAGGGATAGAGGACTTAATATTACAATTTCCTTTTGCTTTAAGTTTTATAAGAATTCTAGGAGTTAATCCAGTGTTAAAAACACAATGTTCCCTTAAAAAAGGCTCCAGGATAAGGCAATAGTAAGAGGTTGCAATAACAGTAAGGACCAGACCTTTCTTTTTGTCTCCTTGGACTATTATTAGATTCCTTTGCAGTTATCAGCTGAGAAATGGAGGCATACAGTTCTTGGAGACTTATTTGGTTGCATTTTTCATCATGTTAATCATCACTATCAAAGATACTACGGTTCAACAGACAGTTCCCTCAGCCTTTGGTTGCCCTTCTTATTCTCAGCCTGGACTGCATGGGAACAGTGAGGAGGGCATGTGCTGTTCTTCAGCCTTCGTTGACTTTTAGAGTCGTCCTTGCCTACAGAGTGGAAATTGCTGTTAATGAAACCTGAAAAAATTGGTTTAGTGTTAAGGACTGCTTTTTTTTAAAGATTGTCGAGCTCCTAATGGTGCTGGCAGGTATTCACCGGGGCTTTTAAAAACAATGACCCGCACATTAAGTTCATGCACCTTTAATGAACTCAAAGTGGTTTACAGTGGTGTTTAGTTTTGCAATACAGTTTTGTCTTAAACTTGGATTGTTATGGAGTGGGAGGATTGTCCACCAGAAAATGGTTAGTTGGTGGTTTTCTGCCTCCTGAAGGCAGCGTGCACAGTGTGGAGTCCAGGGAAACCAAGTTGTCTGCTGCCTCGACATAAAGCCCTTCAGCTGGTGAGATTGAGCCATATATTCAAACAAACACAAGCCAGCACTTCACTTAACGTGTTTGTTAGATTTCTCCCCCTTTTTGCGAGCACTACTGTAGTCTTTAAACAGTGTGACAGAAGTACACTTCCACTTCAGTTAATGGATTTATCAAATACCTTATTTCATGCTTTCTGCTTTTGATTTATGAATTTTGATCCCAGAGACAAGGACCCTGTGAGTATTGATTGCGAAAAATGTCAGGCTAACAGAAGTTAATTTCGCTCGTACATGTGGAAGTCTGTGATTCTCTGACAGCGCTGTCTGCGGAGAACCGGCTGTCACCCAGACCAAGTGACACCGCTCCGTCACAACAGCCAGCCCCTCCGCCCCGCGCACCGGGACAAAACCGCACACGGATGCGGGGCCAGCAGTGGGTTCAGAGGAAGGGACGCATGGGGTTGGGGCAGGGAGGAGGATGTGAGCTGCTTCAGAGCCCGTCCCTCCACAGCTACCTGTGCATGATTGCAAGGTGCCTGGCAGGATAATGGAATGTCACTCTGCCAGCACCACCGCTGATCGGCGACACTTCATTTATCGATTGACTTTCTTTGTAAATTATAAGTCTTTCTTTTTTTTCTTCTAATGGCAGAGTCAAAGTGTCACTTACACAGTGGGACACTTGAGCGGTAGGTAGTAGACGGTTTGGTTTTGCTCCTCATATCTCTTGTATTTGAGACGTGGTTAAAACTTTGGACTTCTTGCAATGTATTTGTTCGAGTGAATAAATTACCTCAGACCGCAGAAAAACAGAGGACAAACTGTGGGTGTTGGATGAAAATTAACAATAAATGTTATCATCACACGATGTTGTTTCTTCAGCAGAAAAGAATGATTCTCAGTAGGCTTCCACATTGACAATGGTGAAAAGATGCCCACTGGTTTAAGCTGAAATGGTTTAAGCGCTTCTGTTAGTCCTGTAATCTACCTTTTTCTTGGTACTTTTCACTGGACTTTTCATCTGGTACTTTTTCACTGAGAGAAATATCACAGACAAACAAAACCACATTGCTGTTTGCTGATTTTTGTCTTCAAATTAGATTGGGAGTTCGTATAATAATGTAGCGAAAATGTTCAAGTCTATGAAGTGGTTATTGTCTCAAAATAAAACAGTCTAATCCAACAAATGCAGACTTAAAGTTGCAATTAGAAGACGTTCAAAATTATATGTGTTGACAAGCACAGACAGCTAACCACAGACACTATAACAGTGGTAGGGCTTGCACTACTGAAGGAATGGAGAATAATCTGCTCTTCTCATAGAAAAATCTTTAATTTATTTTTTCCTGCTTGAAAGATTAACTTCACTGTAGACAATTCAAGAGATTTTGATAAATAACATTGTTTGGGGATGTAGAGAGAAAAGTACCAAGAATGAGATTTTATCACTTTAGTTTCGCTTTAAATAGCAAAGCACTCAGGGTATGCTAACTAATGTGAAGGCAATATAAACAGGTACAACGCAAAAGCCATGATGCTGGTAGGCCATAAAAGGAGTTTTGAAAGGCAATAGGTACTGTTTGTGCTCATGACCATGAGAGGAGGTGAGCAAAAAGTCTTAGGAGTTTCTTTCCTTCGTCACCATACTTGAAAACAGAGAACCGTTAGTTAGATTATATGCTGACAGTAATCAATTTTTAAATAAGACGTGTTAAGCATGGATTTTAATTATTTTTTTATTTTTTAAATCTAGAGATGGGTACATTAAGGAAGTAGTCCATGTTTCGTCTTATTTCGATATTTTAAGACAAATAGGACCAATTATTTTTTGGTTCTTGCACAGCTGAAAGAGAATAAGATGTTACTAGGGTGCTGATTAACTCCCTGTCAAAAGATCTTAACCACAGGAAATACCTATGCTGCTCCCCTTCTTCTTTGGAAGTGTTGGGTTTATCCACACACGGAGGTGGATAGGCAGATTGTCTTGAGAGAAGACCCTCCAGAACTAGAATAACTAAGCCATGTCTGAAAGGGGATGATTTATAGAAGAGATGATCAGAACAGAGGATGCAAGCCAACCACACAGCAGTAAAACATGTACCTCTTTAAAGATGTTCATACATATTCCCTGTGGATAGAAATTGCAATGCTCCGGACAAAACCGTGTCAAGATATGGCTAAAATAAAATCATTGTACATATGTTACATAGATATAGGTATGTATGTACATGCATCATACACGTACATGCTCACATATAAACATCTCAGCATGTCTGGATGTTAAACTTATTTTCAAAAACTTTTTCACTCTTGGATTGATTCATTTTTCTTTCTTCCCTTCTTCCCTTCGGTAATCATTGAGGTTAGTGATTTGTTTAGTTAAATAACTTTCTGTATGGGGAAGGAGGCTGACCCCCATTGTATCATCGTGTGTTCAGCTGTTTCAGCTGTCCTCGCACCATTGACATTCCGTCAGGTCCACTTGGCTTTGCTTGAGAATTTGATTAAACAAATTCATCAAACATATAAAACATTTCTACCTAACAGGGAAAGAAAAACCAGTTTCTTAGTTTTGTGGAAATATGAATGACATTATGGTAATAATTAAAGAAGCAGAAGCTGTATTTGTTTTATGAACTTTTTTGCTATAAAATATATGCATTTAACGAGGCTCATTAATCCTGTGTTTTTTCATAGAAGGCCATAAGAACAGATTTCCATATGCAATTTCAAGTGATATTTACATGTTACCCTTCAATGACGGTTTGATAAAGTCATAGAGTCTGTATTTGATAGAAGGGAAAATGCAAACAGATATTCCATCTACTACATAAATACACAAAATCAACTTCTTGGAACCATGTCAAAAATTATATGAATGTATTGCATATGGTTATATGGCAATCATGCATTTAAATCTGTATCTCTAAACACCTGTGTGCAACTGCATGTGTCCAAATTTATGTAGTATGTCTAAACCAGGCAGCAAAGAATTAAAGAGAACAAAAAAATGTGCAAAAATTATTTTTTACCACATCAAGCCATGATACTTGCTGTGTTTAGAACTTCTATTTAAAGAAAGTATAAGATTGGGATATATCTTATATTCCATATTCTGTAAATGTCTTAGCTAGATGGCTCCAAAGAACAAGAAATATTTTCAGCTAATATAATTCACTTCTAAAAATTATTTTCTTGGGACACTTCTGAAAGTATTTTTCTTGGAATAAGACAATGTGACTTAATAAACACGAGAACTGTAAAGTGAATGTTCCATTTGAAAATGCCTCTCATCCTATAACATTTCTATTTTATCTGTAAAAAAGCACAAAGACAAAACCTAAACCTATTTTTGATATGAAAGTTGATGTTATGTTCCATGATTTCAACCATTTTATTTTTTTTTTTTTGTAGATACAATTCTTCTCAGAAAAAATGCACTGGTTCCTTAGTTATAAATTGTTCTTGTAAAAATGGTGTTCATGGGAATCCCCTTGGTGTATGTGTTGAATGCAGAGAAGGCCTAATGAAGGTGAGATTGTCAGAGATGCCTGAACAATTGTGAACATTGTTATAGATTTTATGCTTTGCAAGCCTGTCATTATTTGACCTGCGCTCTGTCTGGAACAGAGACGTATCGTAATGTTAACACCACCACAGAGCACTACGGCAAAACCCAGCCATTTCTCCCTTCCCCTAGGATTTCTTCACAGGAACCTGAGCAATGACCTACTGAGGCAATGTTTTCTTTTTTTTCCTTCAGCTATGAAACTTTCCATAGTTGTACCAGTTCGAAAATATGGCAGTAGTTGGGCATTATTTCATCTTGGTTCCAGTTTAAGGAGAGATGAAACTTTACATCTCTTGCAGACAGCAAAGAAAGGGAGTTTGTACTACTGAAGGGAAGAGAGTAGCTAGTTTCTGTTAAGAAATGGTATACACCATGTTTGTATTTGGAAGGATGCAACATAACGTATTGAGTCTATGGTAGATGATTTATATGCATAGAAAAATATTTCACCTTTTTAGATATGTTTTAAACATGCTCTGATTTTCTATTTCAAGAATGCTTGCATAAGTAGGTACATACTGCCATGGAAGAATGATACAACCAAAACTATTGGTACTTTTAAAAGAGTTCTCTAAACACTAACAGATATGGAACGTGTGATAGTGGGGTGTTATTTAAAAACTTTGCTGGCACTAGTGAGGAGTGACCAGAGAAATCCACTCTACTTCTGTGTCATGGGATCATCTTAAACCCATCCTAAGGAAACTTGTCTGACACTGATCTTGTTCATCCTTACGTTCTGTGGGAACAAACGTCTACCATTTTCTAATATTTTTTTCTGTAAAATGACATACAGAAATGTCATTAAGAATGTTGTTTACAAGGTATGTTTTTTCTGCAGTCCTTTCTCTAAAAGAGGAGATTCACTATAAATCTAATGTATAAGCATTTAAGAGGCTTAAAATACATATCTAATACAATCCAGTAGGTCTAAAACAAATATCCGGTGTCGCGAGTTTAAATCTAATAATTTTGGATTTACTGTAATAACCTGCTTTAGTGCAGTAGCAATAGTACAGTCCTACCATGTTGCTGCTGTAATTGTAGTTACATGGAGATGTTTGCATGATTTTGTGGTACTGCCATCCAATTAATATTCCTTTTTGCTTTCTCTAATAATCAAAAATGCTGACAGATTCAGAAAGATGCTTGCATAAAAATCTATCTGCTTCAGAAATATTTTCCTTCACCTCCTAAATGCATTTTTTTCAGAGAAGTTCCCAGAAAAAGTTGAATTTGAGGTGCAGCTTAACGCCTGATTACATTGCTGCTAAAAAAGGAGTTAAAGAAAAGCCTTTGCTTTAGAATGTCATTTCTTTCAAATGGAGATATGAGAGGGGGGAATATTTTATCTTCTTTGGAACACAGCATGTGAATCTGGATTTGAAAAAAACTGAGTTTAAGAATTTTGTTTTTAAAAATTCCCTTAGACTTTTTTTTGAAGTGGTTTAGCAGTTTAATTTTATTTCTTCTGAGTCCAGGGCAACTGAAGGTATTGAAGGTCTAAAGCACTGATCTTGTGCCCCCTCACAGTCAGGTAGGATACTGTGTTAATGTAAGTCCTAAGGTAGAATTTAAGAAGCATTATCTTATACTTCTTTACTTATTTGATTTTGAGCCTAATAATATGACTTAAGAGGTAGAAAGTTGTGGAAAGGCCTAGTGCTAGAAAAATTTAAAAGTAGTATCTCTGAATGTGTTTAATATTTATTTTGTAAGTACAATACAATTACTCACTAGAATGGTTCTCAGGTTTCATATGATTTTTTTTAATGATGGTCTGGTTTGAATGTTTGTAAATAAGTGACCATCTTAGACACATGCTGGTAAAACCAGACCTGTGTGGAAAATGCCACTCTTTTTAAACTTACTTAAAGTTTCAGATCTTTTCTGTATTAAAACCCCTTGGAGTTTTTGTGTCTGTGATTTACCCCTTATTTTAAATGTGCCGTTGGATACAGTACAAGCTGAAGACATGCATATCTTTGGTCTGCTCTCCCCAGTGCCGAGGCTGTTTTTCCCAGTTTGATCAGCAGGCCCTGGCAACCGGGAGCAGATAATGCCCCGATCCCGAGCACAATGCGGTGTTGTTTGCCCGTCTCCCGTCTCGTTTTCCCCTTTTCCTAGACGTTGGCATGGTGGGTATGGTTAACAAGCCCCACCAGCTGGCATATCTGTGCAGACATAATTGCACATGAATGGTGCAGGGAAAGGGGAGTGAGGGAAGAAATAAAACAGATAACAAGCAAAGGGAAAAAGTAGCACTGTAAACAAGCAGCATATTTTTTTCCCCTCCACAGAACAAGCTTTTGTGACTGGAGGCAGTATCTGTGTGCAGCCTGACTTCTAATCCATATCGCAAACAGCTTCCAGATGCCTGAGTCCCCACCACTATTCTGGCATCCCTACCCTTCACAGATGCCTCTCTATGAGGGGGGTCTATAAGTAAAATTGGGTGTATTTTACTAATCATTCATTTCCAATCTTCCTGAAGGGGAACTTTTATTAATAAACTCTTTTCATCTGTCTCTTTGATTAGGAAGAAGATAATCGCTTAGTCATGTGAAAGGGGGGAAAAAAAAAAAGATTGCTGGGGGGTCGCCTTTTTTAACATGTGCTTGAGTGGAAGGAAACAAATAAAAACCGCAGAACAATGCGGGTACTAAATGGTTCCAGTTGAGCTTGAGCGGTGGAGGGGAGTTTGAATAGAAATTGTGGCGGCTGGGCTGGCCTCCCAAGGCAAGCAGAACTAATTCCTCTGATCCTGGCTACCCCGCCGGCAACAGGCACGTCAGCTGGACCTGGCCGGCACCGCCAGCAGGTGCCCCATGCGGGGGGAGATGGGCACAGACCGGGTCTGTCACCCACCCCTCCAGGAAGGGGTGGCTCCGTGCAGGATGCACGACTTTTACTGCAGGTTGTAAAGTCAGTGAGAAGCAATTCAAGTTGTTTTTTTTTTTTCTATGCTGTGCTTCATTCTCCGTATATCTTCCCTTGTTATTTCCTCAGAGTACCACATTTGGGCTAACTACTGTGTTAGATCATGCGCGTTTTGTATACTGCCTGGTGACCACCAGCACTTAATTACAAAGTGTAGGTCAAAAAGAAATTTTCACATTAAGCCCCGTTTGCCTTCTGAGCTACATTATGCTTCTATTTAAGCCATGTCCTGGGTTTGGTTCACATTCAATAGCTGATTTTTAAGAATGCAAAACTGTAGTTTTAATAAATCAGTGAATTCACATCATCAGCTGGCATCAACTGGCATCGTTCCACTGACTCACGCATAGCCAGCGACTGATGCTGATGGAGGATATTATTCAGAGATGTTATAGTCACTCAACTGTATCTAGCTGATTCAATCAAAGCTATTCTGACTCACCTGTCAGGTTTGAATAAAGTTTTTTCTGCTTTCCATTCCTATTTCTCACTAACCTGGCTGAAACTTGATTTCCATGATTGAGAAGAAGTAGATTTTTTATTTATTTCTTTTTATTTCCATTAAATTTTTAGATTTAAAGAAGCGTAGATGTTTGCAATACCAAGATCCCCAGCACAACCAGATACTTAAACCCCACAATTTTATGGAACTCTTTGGGCTCTGAGGCCACAGCAGTATAGTGTAGATTTTCATAATGATTTCTATACTCCAAAAGGTAAAGGTTACTGCAAAATTGTTTTGACTTTATTACATGTTGTTTTGTAACACCACATTTAGCTTTTCCATTCTTTATTATCACAGTAGTTAATAATTCTACTTTTACTTCTAGGAACAACCTAGAAAGAATGGAAACTGCAGTACTGAAATTCATGCTGCTTTGAGATAGATATTAATTGATTGATTAAATTCAACATATCTAATCAGAAACTTGAAAAGTTTCATTGTTCTGGAAATTTTATGTGTTGATTTTACAAGGAAATTATAAATGTTTCTGAAATATCTTTTTTTTTTCTGCATTTCAAAAGTGTCTGGGGACAAGTGTTTCTATAGGAAGAGAGAGAGAGAAACCTGCTCATTCATAGGGGATGGGGCTTCGGACACTTGCATAAAATGTAGATTCAGGTTCTTGTCTGACTTCTGCAAAGCCTGACTTGAAGCCAGGTATTCTAGGTGAAACCCAAGGACTCTTTCTGCTGGTCTATTGATTGCTCTGTGTTGATGAAGGTGCATTTTCACCAGAAGTTCCATTCTGAAGCTGGAAATCCTTCTTGAATGAAGAGGTGTCAAAGGGGATATGTTACTGAAAAGATCTGAGTGTGATGGATCAATTTAATCAGAAAATCCCTGGCCAAATCTAATAATGTGTGTATGAAGTATCAGGAAAAAATGATATATTTTCCCATTAATGAAAGTGCAGTTTTATATAAAACTTGCGCTGGAACTAAAACAAAGTATCAGTGGTTCTGATTTTTTTTTAAAGTGTGAGTTTAATAACGGTTGGATGTTTTCACTTCAGAAATCGCTTAACAGGAAAGAACTTTACCTTACAACTTTTATGAAGAGTGAATGTCTATCACTCATAGCCACAGAGGAAAACTGGAGAAATAGGTTGTAAACCTGAAGAGTCATACAAGTAAAAGAGAATCTGAAATCTTCTGTAATTTTTGTTATTTTTATTTTATATTTTTATATTTTTCTTCTGCAGGTCTTCAAGCCTGAATTACAGGTTTCAAATATGTTATATTATTGAAATATTGAGATAATGATGAAGCCATTCATAGATGCAGAAGACAGCAAAAATAATCTCCAGCTTGTGTGGTTGCCTGAATAGCCGTGCTGCAAGGAGACTCAACACATGGGGATGCTGGCTCCTCTCTACCCAGCGCCTCCTCTAGCCCTTGTGTGAGGATCCTGGCTGCCAGGATGGAGGTTAGGAGGCAGGGAAAACTGTCCCTAAAAGATGCCCAATAGTCTGCATAACATCCGACAACTAGTGCTGCTTTCGAACCATCCATTACAGAGCTTTTTTTGAGACAGCTATGGTTTTTCAGGGACTACTTGGAAGAAATCAGCTCGTCACAGGGTATGAGCTGGAAAGAGCATGTCCTGGGATCAAGGGTGAGGCGTGAAGAGTGTTTCTTAACGTAGTGCTGGCAAGAACTGGCATTCAAGCCCCTGATGGTCATAACTTGAATAAGGGGATTTGTCCTTATGTTGTCTTTCTAATTCAGTTCAGATTATTGTTTCAGTCTATCATGTATTATATATCTCTCTGAGAACGTTAATTTTAGGGTGTTCCAGCATTCCTGTATACTCCAACTTGGATCTTTAGCTATGTGTAGTAAGAGTAGAGGAGCGGAGTGTAAAAGATAAAAAGAGGGTTTAGCGCAATAGTTATGTCATCAGCAAAATCATATTCTGTCTGGTATTCAGTCCTGTTTCTTCAGCGTCAGTACCTGTCCCCAACGAAAGGTCCAGCTCCTGCTTGCACAGGGGTCAAAGGCCTGGTGACCTGTTCAAAGGAGACTGATATGTTGGTTTGGTAATGTGCAACTTTTGGTAACTACAAGTTTGGCAACTTCTAGTGAATTGAGGCTCAGCTATGTGTAATATGGGCACATATAATTGAGTTAGTAATGGGTTTGATTCATGCTATGGCTTTCAGGATAATACAGGACCAAGCTGCAGGGTGTGGAGGTCTACTAATTGCCTAACTTTACACCGTGCTTTAGTTAGTGTTTGATTTTCAGAGCGGGCAGGGCATGGTGTGTGGAGAAGATTCTGTTTCTGTGGCACTCCTGCGTTCCCTGTGGATATCGGTGAACTGTCTAGCTCGTAAAATACTTGTGCATAACAGAGGTTTGCTCTATAAATTTACCAGATTGTGACAAATTCTCTCTAACTGCAGAAAATTTCCCTGAAAAGAGCATGTCTGGAGACCAAAACGTAAAGCATGTGCAAACCTTGATGTATATTGTGTCAAAAAAAGAAAAATCTAAAAATTTCATGGCTGATGAAGCTTTAGTCTAATGATGAGAAAGATATTATCCCCAAAATACAGGTGCCACTTCCCTGTCAGTACACAAGCAGTCATTTTCATTGTCTTGAATTTAACAGCATGTGTATTCCCATGTGTGGGAAAAGGGTCCTGGTTAATTTTTATACGCAATAAAAGGACCTTTGGGCATATTTTAGCTTAATGCTTTTTCCTTTGTTTGAGAAAAAGAGCTCTCAATCAGAAAAGCAAGAGATTAACTTAGACTGCAGCATGGATGCTGGCCTGTTCGGTTAAGTGCACTGCTGATAATAGGTGTACCAGATCATGAATAATAATAGATTATTCCTTTGCTTCTAAAGTTTCCTCCTTTTGGGTCTTTCTGAGGAAAAAAGAGACACTTTAAAGAGCAGTTTGAGATTTCACGATAATATAAAGTTTTGAAAGTATACTGAATATCTAAAAAAAAAGTTTGAACTGTTACACTACATAATGACTCATTAGCATTTGATTTCTGCTTATGCAAAAGCTCCTGCCTTTGGTAAAACAGTTGTTTTTGGAGCTGTACTGAACAACATATATGCCAGTTTTATGTATAAATTTAATATGTCCATAAAAAAAAAAAAAAAAGGCAGAGTTGCTATATATACAGAGAAGGTTAGAGTAACTGTATGATTTACATTTACATTTACATTGTAGATGATGATTTACATTGACTCACCAGTTTTCCTTCATACTTGCAGTTTACTTTAATACATAAATGAGTGAGGACCACTGCAGGTTTTTTTCACCTATTCAATTACCAATGCCAGATTTTGTCAAATGATGATGCTGAGTCTTGTCATGAAGGTGTTTGCAGAAAGAATTGAACAAAGTTGTATGCTCATTCTCCCATACCCACCAACATTCAATTAAAAAAAATGTTTCTGAATCTGCTGGGGGCCTGTGTCAGATCTACTGGAGATTCAGTTAACACTCTTTAATTTGTGTTCAGCCAGTGTGGAGAGGACTTCTTCAACCCCATGCCTCTCTTCCACCAAGCATAGTTGTGATGTTTGAGTGACTCCCAGTCTCTCCTTGGTTAATCTTACTCCTGTTATTTCATGGAGTTTGATTATTATATTTACAATTCACTTCCTCAGCAATACTAAATTATGTGGTAAACCATACCATGACCATAAAACACAAGTTTTTGTGTTTGGTGGGTTTTTTTAAGACAAGCATGCAGCTACAGACCTTCTTCCACTTTATTTATAGGCCAGCCTTATCACAACATTGTCGTTATCACGGCATGCTGCTCCTGCAAGTCAGTGCTAAATTTTCATTTTATTTTAAGGTCTTCACTACACAGACGTTGACCAACTCTCACAACACACTCATAAATTCAATGGTTAACTGAAATTATCCTCCATAAGCACATGAGGTTCCTAAACCTGAAGATTAAGTAATCTTTGCAAGGCTAGTCATGATTCTCCAGTACAGCCGGACCGTAGCCCAGGACCTGTTGACACCCAAATCTCTACTTATGCCATCAGGCTACTTTCTGACTAAAGAAGATGTTTCCCAATTAGATGTAAATTATACGGTTTTATATATTATGTTTAATTAAAGAATGAGCAAATAGTTGTGACAACTGGCAAGATGGTTATTTTGTACCATCTCAGGCTCAGCTACAGCTACAAAAGGGGCATGCAATCAGCAGTTGTCTTTAAAAAGAGCAGTTAGAATAAAATGATTAATTTAATCAATTTAGACCTATTTTCTTAAACAAATGGAATTCCTAGAATAGCTTGCTCTCTTCAGACTGGAAGAAGACTTTGTATGACTGAAAAGGAGACTTTTTTTAAGTACCATCCCTTTGTCATGAAATGAGGAAATGACTTTATTTCATGTCATTAACATTTTTTTACATTTAGCAAAGAAGTGTGGTTACTTGTGCTCAGGGACACTAATTTCCTGATACAACCGATCTCTCATAAAAAGGAAGAATTATTTTAGAGCTTTAAAAAAGGTCTAGGTAGAAAGTACTCAAGACTTTTTTCACTTCCTGACTTACTTGTAGTTCATCAGGAACTTAAGGAACTATTTAGAACATATGCTGGGGTAGGAGATAGATTGGGAGGTCAGTTTAGCAAAAGACACACAAAACTACCCACCCTCTTGAAAAGAATAGTTTTATTCTGCATGCTTGTCATACAGCAATTTTTCACAGTGCATAAACAGTTGAACAGCATGTAAGTGACTCAGGGACTTTAAACGTGTTTCTGGAATTTGTTGAATTGCACACTATAATCACTTAATCTGCTCCAGGTCAGTTAGGATTTTCTAGTGTATAAATACACACTCAGGAAACTCATTCCAAGACATGCTTAAACCAAAAGTATAAGTGTGACAAGTCCTATTCATTTCCCGTGAAAGCTATCCTTTATTTTTCAAATACTATTTGTGTGTGCTTTTTTTAAGGGAAGTTCTTATACCAGACTGCAAAGGTCTTCCATAAAGCCCAGTGAAGCTGGTAAGAATCTTTCCACTGAAGCACATGTTTAGATTGGGCCAAGTGAACTGTAAACTTCTATGTAGGTATTTAAGTGAAGTTAATTTCTCTAATTACATGTGAGATATTACTTTATTGTACTTTAATATTTGTGGGTACTAATACGCTTTGACTCAGATTCTTATGCATGCAAAATACCTCAGCTGTTCCTCTTTAATCAAATTAGCTGCTTGATGCATTAGCAATCTATTAATTTCAAGTTCTTTGAAATTTGTATAGACTGCTATAGCGGTACTCTTAATCAGTAATATGCATACTCTTATCAGTGTGCTTTACATTACAGTGATAGACATTGATTAAGATGTTCTTAATGGATTATCGGATATTATCTCTTGTGCAATTTGTAAAGAATTAAGTTAATAATTTTCTGTTCTGGGATCACAGAAAATTTGATTTTCTTTAATAAGTTATGATTTATAACCAGAGTAGACAAATGATTAGTTTTCCGCAGTGTCTAAGGATTAAATTTCTGAATGCAATTTGGACGTATAGATTTAGAAGAATACAGATAAGAAAGAAATCAGATGTTCATAGAAATTGTGGCATTCAGAATCAATAGAAACTTAATAATTTTAAGTACCTCTTATGCTAGGAAAAAAAGCTTTAGAGATAGCATTACCCAGCACAGTGGTAACGTATTGCCCAAGACAGTGGAATGCAGCTCTGGCAATCTACGGCTTAAATATTTCAAAGCTCTGTTGAATGTTGAAGTAGGCTACATAACGTATCAAAGTGTAAGGGTCATACATGTTAATTTAATATAAAAAATAGTTTCAATTTCATTTATTGGTTTCCTGTTATTTAAAGAGTTGTTATTTGATACATTCTTTCTTCTCATCCCTGACTTCAGAGTTAGCCCTGAACTGTCATCTAAATTCACAGTTTGCTCTATGTTTTAGCGATGAATGATCATGTTGCGCGTGTTGGCCAAGTCTGGTTAGCAAGAAGTTAAAGAGAAGCCTAAACCTTGGGATAAGCTGTACTGAATATTAATAGGTCAAACCTACAATTTTTCTGTTTCTTTATGCACACTGAGACACCTACTGTCTATATTTTAGACCATGAATTAAGACATATCAATATATATGTATAAGTATACATAATCTTGTTTTATTCAGTAAACACTATGGATTTTATACTGAGCCATGTATGGTCCATTATGAAGTATGTTCCTGTTAATAGATACTTTATTACATTAAAGAATTATAATTACAATGCCACAATCAGTGAAAACACTGGTTTTGGTTATAGCAGATAAATCATCTCCTATTTGCTCCCATGGCTCAAGGTAATTGCTGAAAGTATGTAGCAATCTTACTTTTAAAGAATGAGCTGGATATGCTAGAAGTTGAGTTGGGGCAGCTATTTTGAACCAATATTTTGAATGTAGTGGTGCAAAATATTTGATTGATTATATCTGCCAGAAATGATGAATTAATGAATCTGTTCAACTGATTCTTTAATTGTCAATATACTTTACAATTTTCATATGGTGATGGAAAAAAATCATTTTTGTTAAGATCTATATGTTCATCCTTTGTTTTTTCATGTTTGCATTACAGCTTAAGACAGAAAAAAAAAATTGTCTTTGGAAATTGTGATTACTCCAAACAGTTGATTCAGTTCTAAACATCTGAAACAGTATACAAAACGACAGCTGCATTTGGGTAAATACATCAAATATACAGAAATGTATAAAACTTAATCACGTCATTTATAGTGAGGCTGTTAAGCTGCAAATTGCATTGGAGAACATGTTAAAAATAAGGGAGTCACCTTAACAGTCTGCCCATACTGCTCCTTTACATTAGTCTGAAACTAATTCTGCATCAGCGTGAAATGAATTGGATTTGGTTCATAACCAGGTCTTGAATATTATTTAGTTCTTACCAGGGCTACATACAGAGTTGTGGAAGTGTCAGTCATAAATCATGTTTGCTAATGGACTTTCTAGGAAGAGAGATATTCTTGTTATATGGCCAAGAGAATTTAATCAGCTTGGTAAGTGAAACACGTACTGTGTCTCTAACAAATACTATTGAAAGTTAGCAAGGAAAAAAATTGCAAATTTATATGAAAACCCCCAAATTATTGCTTTTTTTCTTTAGGGCCCAAAAGGGTTCTTTAACATTGGTGCAGAGGTCCCTGCAGCTCTCAAGTCCTGCGCCAAAGGTTTCATTCACCTATGAGGTAGAAGGCACAGCTAGCTTCCCTTTTTTAGATATTCCTATTTGAGACTGTACAGTCTCATTATCAGTGAAATGCTATAAAAAGAAATGTTTTGTGACCCCCAGAACAGTAATAGGGATGATAAAACCCTGAGAATCTCTCTCCCTAATTATTTTTTGTCTATTTTGGATCTGAACTTAAAACATCTGGAAGAACAAGCACTTTTGAGACCGATATTAAGAGTTAGGTTTTCCCATGCTCTCTCATTCTTGGTTGATTAGCAGATTAGTGTGCATGAGCAGGGAAATATCCAGGCCTTGGAGATTTTTCTTATGGATAAATTATTTAAATGAGAACACTTTCTCTCTAGGGAACAGACTACAGAACAAAAGAAAATAAACAAACAAAAACCCCTCAACCCAGGGGAATTACTTCAATTCTTGGGAGATAATCCTTTACCAAGCATGTCTGCAAAATAAGGTGAAACATTTTCAAAGAATTTGAACTGAATGTGTTTCAAGATCTCACTCCTTATCTTGAATAAGGCCATGGCACAGTTATTTAAAAAACAGGCTCTGCTCATTAAGTTATCATCCAGCAGCATCCAGCCGAGATCTAGAAAGACAAAAAAAGCCAAGAGTGAAGTATAAATACCACCTCTATTTACAGGAAAGCAACAAATATACAAAGAGATTAAATTTCTCAGCCAAGACCTCACAAGCTGCCACTGGCAGATCTCCGCTCCTGAATCCTTGAAGTCTGTTCAGGTACTGGAAGAGACGGATTTTTATCTTGCAGAGTCCCAGCTGTTTCTGTAGGAGTAAATGCTTGAAGACGACCGGAGCAGTTTACATGCTGGAAGTCTACATGCTTGAAGACCCCAATAGTTTACATGCTTGAAGAATACCCCACAGTTTAAACATGGTTTCAGATCTTCTTGTGTTGTGACATGCTCACAACAGCAGAATGGCTGAAAAGTGTAGATTTAAACTATGCCGTTTAACTACATTGTTTTGTAGCCTTGATTCATGAATTGCAGATTCATGAATCAATTTAAATCTTGTTGGGTGTAGGTAAGGATTTTTTCAATGGAGGGATCATCCCTGATTAATTGTGAACAGAACTCAAAGCAAGTTGAAATTTAGATAACTTTATAATTTGATTGAAGGACAGCTAAAAAAATTACCCTGAATATCAACCTAAGGTAAATTTCCTCTTATGAATTACAGATATAGATAGTTCAAGAGTCTGCTGGCTACAGTTGGTAGATGATACTACCTGCACAGCCAAACGCCTTCCTGTTTGGAACCTAAACCTGACATAGAGATAACGGGTGAAGTCCAGACACCGTTAATGTCACTGCAGTTTTGTCATTAACTTTGCAGAGCTAATATCTAAGTCAAACTCTGGATTGTGAATCGCTGAATGAAGGCAGAACAGCGAGGATCTTTGCGCAGTCGTTTGTGTTTTCCCTGCCTATGGCTGACCCAGTCAATTTGGCTGTGTTTTGGAATATCACCAAACTTTGGTACGGGAGCGTTGTCAGAAGGCAGTCTGATTGTTGGGTGCACAAAAAAATACACTTCACTGAATATTCAAGATGCATTACAGATTATAGTCACTTTATGTGGTTATTTTGGTATCAATCGTAGAGCTTTGACAATTTTCAGCATTGTCAGTGAAATTGTGAAATAGCACAACTATGCCTGGCAGCAGACAGTGGGGAACAAAACAAAACAAAAAAATCCCTACAAAAGCTGCAAACAAAACCAGTGCACATTATGCAGAAATTGCCTTGGCATGCAGGTCATTGGTGATTTCATTTGTAAGTAATGTTTTGATTGTCACAGATTATATGTTGCTCTCATCCCCCTGACATTTGTTGTACAGCGGGATTGATTTTTGTGCTCCAGTATGAAAAGGTCACTTTGATCAATGCAGTGTAATTGGCACTAAATTAGGATCATATCAGGTTATTTTGCTATTTAATGATGAAATATTAAAGAATAGCATGGGAAGATTGCAGGCACTAAAGTGCACTTTAAACCTGCTGTAATGATGTTTTATTTTGTGGGAAAAATGGAGAGAAAAACAACTAAAGTGCAGAAAATGACTGTGATGTATTGGAAGAGTGGCCTGGAATTATATATTTTCACTTGAAATAGACTGAAAGCCCCAGACACAAAACACCAAACCCAGCAGTCAGTCCTGAATACGTTATACACAGAGAGCCCTTCTTTAGAAGTTTTAATGATGATTGTGATCATTATGTACTAGTTACGCGTGTTAAGTCTTTACAATCTGCATATGATGACTGACCAAAAGTAGACTGCTAAAGTTATGCACTTAGACCATGATTCAGGGCAACCCTTTAGACACGTTTGGGTACCACTAAATTCAGTAGCAAATAATTAGGCACATACTTAATCTACACTTGTGTAGGGATAGATACAAGCACGTAAGGTACTTCCCAAACCAGTGTGGTACAAATGTGTCAGGATTATTCAGAAGGACTGAACTTAAACCTTTCTTGTTTGTAAGAAAAGACATTTTTGTAAGTGTTTTACTTGTGCTACTGTTTTTAAGTCCAAAAGTTGTTTGCTTCATCCCCGCCTCATTTTAAGAAAACTGAGTATTATGTTATCAGCATTTGTAGAACAGTATCTGTAGTGTAAAGCCAAGGTTAACATCTTAACCTTTTAAGTTAGTACTCCAGCTAGATAATGTACTCAAGGAGAGCAAAGCTCCAACAAGATTTCCTGCAACATTGGCTGCCTCTAAAGAGTAATCTTTTAAGATTTTCTAAAGAGTGGATGCAGAACATGCCAACGTTCTCCGGCTTAACAATGAAACTCTCCTAAGGTGGGTGAGGAGAATGAGGTATCAACTCTCATCTTCGAGCTCCAGGCTTGATAGAACTTATATGGGAATCTGAATGCTCAGATCCTATTTCAAACCAAAACCAAAACCAAAACCAAAACCAAAACCAAAACCAAAACCAAAACCAAACCAAAACCCCCAAAAAACCCCAAACCAACTCAAACAGAAAA
The DNA here is from genome assembly GCF_000690535.1 of Cariama cristata. NCBI lineage: Eukaryota > Metazoa > Chordata > Aves > Cariamiformes > Cariamidae > Cariama > Cariama cristata. The sequence goes on from NW_009611236.1 coordinate 80,883, forward strand.
ACCCCAGCTAGGTCAGGCAAAGCTATTCATTCAATTCTCACTGAATTCACTGGGATTTTTTTCAAGTAAATTGAGCAGACAGTGGCTTAGATGGAGCATCCATTAGTCATCCATTTAAAAAAAAATATTGGATATCATCTTTAAGAACATTGACTAAATGTGAATCTATTTGTTGGTATATTTTTAAAAAATCTAAGCATGTGCTTACGAGTCCTACAAGCTCAGATGCTTCCTATTTAATGGAGATATATTTAGAACATGAGTTTTGTCAATATTTTTTCAGACTTTGCATCTAAAGTAATGATAAGCATCATAAGCAGTGTTAATAGTGTATGTTATTTTCTCCACTGTAAATACATGCACTTTCCAATTATTCTGAAATGTTGCTGAACAAAAGCAAGCAGCATAAGATTATACTTTTAAATGCAGCTAATGTTGCAAGAAATTTGTTTGAAGCTTTGCTGCCATTAAGTATGTTATCTAACTGCGGCATGAACTTTAAAATGGCTAAGATATTAACCTTGTAAGTACCATAGAAATAATATTCTAAATTTATTAATAATATAAAACAGTAAAATTGAAATTATTTAAACCCTGTAACGTAACCCTGAATGACTTATTTAAATTTTTTTAGCAGGCAGTGTTTGGCTTAATCAATCCTTAAAACTTCACTCACTTTTTCTTTACATTGTTCTTATTAAGTATTTGAGCTACTGGGCACATCCTGAGTTTGGTTTAAAATATGTCTTTTAAAGTCTATTAAGAGAACACCCGTGATGAAAGAAAACCAGCATTTATTGAATTTAATAGACTTTATGTATGTATGAGTGATCCACTCAGGAGAAACGCTATTTATCCATGGACGGATAGACTATGTCATGTTTAAGGGAAAATAGTCGAAAAGCATGTTGAGGGGCTGCGGGAGCTGAATGTGGGAGAGATGTGCAGGGAGGTGTAGGCAGAAGCAACACGTTCCAGAATATTCTGAAGTGGCATATCCCACAATTAAGGTCATGATATATGCTGATAATATATGACAGTGTGTTTGATCTTCCACTGCCCATGAAGAATTTACCAGCAAATAAGGAAGCTTGAATACAAAGGAAAGAAACTAAACATCTTTCCATAATGAGAGTTGTATCTTGTCCTGTTTTCAGTATTTTTTTCCTTACTTCAGTGTTTTTCACACACACACAATAAAGGAAATTAATTTTAAAAACCCCACAACGTACAACTTTATATTAAAAAGAGAGATTATTCAGGAATCCCTGTTATGATATTCCAACAGTGGAACAAAAAAAAAGATTGATTGGGATAGAAAGCTGTGTGTAAAGTTAGGAGGATTTTAAGTGATTTCTCAAAGTTCTGTCAGTCCTTCAAAAGAGATGTTTTGTTTCACTAAAGATTACCCTCTAGTATTTTTTAAAGCCATACCAATATGAAACACTGAAGAGTTTCTTGCTTAATAAAAAAGTTATTTCATAACAAGGCAACTCTAAACAATTTTCTAAAAGAAGTTACTGTAATTTAAAGATTATAGTCCATAGGACCTTCACCTGATTCAGGATAAAGAAGATGGGATCAGTGCAGTGATGACAGTAGCACAGAGGTGACTAAAATCCAGAATTTCGGAAGTAAGTGGCTTCAAAAGAAACTTTTTTTCTTGAACTCTCTCTGATGATTGAACTCTTTTCCTCAGGAAGACCTGACTCTTTGACTGTTTCTGCCTCAGAGGCAAAAAGTGACTATTTCTGATGTTACTTGCAATCTAATCTCTGGGTTATTTGTTCTCTTTGTCAATAAATGTACATGAATGCCATGAAATTATTTCAGTAGTAGAATGAGAAGATGAGTGACTTATGGTAAGCATTTATGATATTGCACTTTAAATATATATTTAAATTTCATAAAAGCCAATACCCTAGAGATAATTAAAATCAGGAATGCATATTTTTATAGCAGAATTTAAGTAATACTGTAAAACATGCAAATAAAGAAAAGTCTTGTTACTCGAAGATATTTAGTCAAACTGAAACAAGTTAATATGCATGTCATGTTAGATTCCTTAAATTCGTAGAGAAATTGAAATAATTTTATTCATAAAGAAATAAAAAATAGATAAATTTATTTAAATAGCACCGTATCTAAAACTCGTAATTGAAAATTTTAAGGTAGAAAGATGGAGCTCCACTGTAAGAGGGCAGCAAGAATAAAAAGCGGTATGCAGAAAGAAAAAAAGTATAAATTTAAGAAGCAGCTTGGTAGCCATATGACTTTTATCCATGTTGTACCCTTTATCCTGCTTGATCCTCTCCATTAATATTGAAAATAAATTGCTTTCCTAGCCTAAGTCTTAGATGCTTCAATTGTATATGAAAAATCTTTGGATGACTTTATACACTACCATTCAAAGTTTGTGGTGTTAGTAATGACTCCATTTATTTTAGCTCATAGTATGGAGTACTTGCATCTATCTACACTTTGTAAATCAATATATACATTTATTTCTGTTGCACATTTGCAGAGAGACTGTGACTTCTCAAGGATCACTTGCTTTTTAACCAGTAATCAGACGTCTGGTAATACGAAAATCCCCATACAAAACAGAAAAAAAAAAAAGAAATATTTTTCCTTTTTTCCTGTATTACTCATTTGGGTGCTGAGAACCATCCTGGAGGTCCTGTTTTACTCTGTCCCAGTTCAGTTACTCATAGTAGGTACGCAATGCCTGGCCACCAGTCCACTCTCACCTGAGCAGACTGAATCTCCCACATGACCAAGTAATTTGTTGTAATTTACGTATAGGTCTTTGGTCCCATTTGCTTCACGTAGGCACGGTGCCTGGGACTGAGCGATGAGGTATGATGTCATTTCTCCTGTGCTGGTTAGCACTTACTGTGGCTAGCTGTTAAACAGGTCAGTAGGTGAGGTGTACGGAGAGGCGGCTGTGAAGACATCGATCAAAGCATTGTGCTCGTCTTGAGTCTGCGGGGGACTGTGTGCCCCTCTCCGGCCCCGTAACAGCACGTGTTGGCAGAGAAACATCTATGAGGCCACGTCCATACTGGCAATATTAGACACAAATCCAAATATTGACCACAGATCTCACTGCAGCTCGGTGCTTGACCCAGAAAGGGTTTCGGGCAGCAGCAGGGACCCTCCAACCAAACTGGTGAGCTGCACAGGATGTCTTAGAGGATGTTGGTGTGGTGAGGGTGCTCTTGTTGCAGGTGGGCCCCATGCTGAC